>NC_056747.1:1360171060-1360291060 GCF_019279795.1 Protopterus annectens
CACCCTGATTCCTCCTGTTCGATCTGCATGGGGTTCAGTCCCTGCGCATTGATCGACAGGAGGAATAAAGCTCATCCTTAAGGGCCTCCTCCCTATACAGGAGGAATAAGCTTATCCTTAAGGGCCTCCTCTCTATACCCTCAGTGGAGGCCCAAGCTGCTTCATTGGCTTTGACCGCTTCTACTGCTTCCTCCACCCTGGCCTCTGGGACTCAACCTCCCACCAAGTGGACCGTGGATGGAAAGAAGCGTAAACAAAGGACCGGGATAGGCTGAGGAAGCGGTCTTCTTACCGCTCTTCCTCGTCCGAGCCTTTGGTGAAATCTTACCTTGCTGCTAGCTCCGGTCCCCCCCCCCGACTCCGTTCCCCCTTGCTTCTTCCTAGAGCCGGAGATGGCTCGGGTTCACTCCCCATGTCGGCTTCCCCACACTGCCTCTCTAGGCCACTGTTGGTGGCCTCTTCCTCCAGATCCACCTGCAGCCTCAAGAAAGCCGAGATGGACAGGATGATGTGGAGATTTATCTGCACGCAGATTCATATGGGAGTCTTGCCTGCCCCCTCCCCCTCTGGGGCTGGGGGCATGCAGTCTGACTTTGTCCCAATCACTCCTCCTCCAATCCGACCCTCAGTTTCGGAGTATTCGGGTCCAAGGCCCCTCAACGTCGAGGGGTCAGCGCCGATGATACCTTGTACCTCGACACCAGCTATTGCCCTGCGTGGGTCAGCTCTGATGAGTTTTTTTGTAGCCGAGCTATATAGTCTGGAGGTTTGGCTCTGGCTACCCTGTTGGTTCATAGGATTACGGACTCTTGTCACGGTCTCAGCTCCAGGGATGCATTCTCCTTCTGCTTTCGACATGGTGGAGAGGGTCCTCTCAGTTCCATCGAGACCCTTAATGCTTTCATTCTCTGAGTCTGTCCTGGCTCCCTCTGTATCTGGTTTGGATTCCGGCATCCTGGCATCTCAGGGACAGCCTGCTGCCTCTCTGCCCCAGGGAGTTCACCTGCAGGAACAGATTGGCATTTTCAAGTCCTCTCCAGAGACTCCCCCTGAGGAGGCTCCTCGAAACCACGTGTGTAAAAGGAGACGCTTAGACTCCCTGCCAGAGTCCCTCATGGAAGACACTGACTTGGAAGAAGGGGAGGGTTCTCCTCGGTCACTCCCCAGAAGATGTCTCCTTTGGTGACTTCATGAAGATCCTTCGCCAGTGAGGGGGTGGTTTGCCCAAAAACCCAAACCTGATGAGTCTGTGTTCCTGGTGGCATTTGGCGCAGGACCCCCTACTTCCTGGATGCCCCCTACCATGGATCCCTTGGTGGATCTCATTACATCTCTGGCATGGAAGGAGCCTGACATAGTGGAGCCTATCCACAGATGCCTTGATAAAATTGTCAGAACGCCATCTGATAGACTGCATTGGACGAAGGAATCCCCTGTTGATGCCATGGTGGTGGTAGTGGCCACCAAGAAGGAGATCGCACAGGAGAGCTCCACTTTTCCCCCGCCAGACCGAGAATCCAGGACCATGGACCATTTTGGGAAGCAGGTTTACACTTCAACATCATTCTCAGTATGTGTGTTGAACTACATGGCACACATGATTAGACTTCAGCAGGACGTAGTTAAAGAGGTTGCTGAGTCTACCCCAGGGTCCATGTTGGCGGAGGATAAAGTTTTCTCCTCACAGATGGCCACCCACACCTCCATTGCCAACACCTCTGTGCAGCTTTTTTCTCATGCTACTGAGGGTGCCACTAGAGCTGCTGGGACAGGTGTTGCCATCAAGTGTCATGCCTGGCTCCGGCTCTGTGCCTTCTTAGACCCCTTTAAGGCGTCCTTTGACAAACGCCCCGTACAATGGTTCCACTCTGTTTGGAAAGTCGGTACATGACACATTGGTCCGGAGTGAGAAGGACAGGAAGACTGTCTGCCATCGGAATCTGCTTTTCAACCCCTCAACGAACCTTCTCCAGGAATCAGCAAGGGACAAAAGATGTGGTTCTGGAATTCTCAGGGCTATTACCAGGATGCTCAGAACTCGGCTTCCCCCAGATGCAGAGGGCGATTTGACAGACGCCGCCCTCATGGCAGCGGGGAGTCCGAGGAACCAAGGGTCTCAAGATTCCTTCCCAGACAGGCCTGCGCAGCAGCTGTGAAGGGTTGCCCAGCTGCGCTTCTCTTGAGGTAGTCGAGGGATGACTTTCGCTACACCCAACAGCCTGGGAGTCCATCACAGATTGTTGGGTGTTGCAGTCATATCCAGAGGATATTCAGTCCCCTTCATTCAGACACCTCTCCCTCCCAGACTCCTCCCGGATGTTCCACCTGCATAAGGGGAGGAGCAGCAGTGGAAATTTCCAAGCTGCTTGAAAAGCGAGGTATCCAGCTCACCC
The DNA here is from genome assembly GCF_019279795.1 of Protopterus annectens. NCBI lineage: Eukaryota > Metazoa > Chordata > Ceratodontiformes > Protopteridae > Protopterus > Protopterus annectens. Next base: position 1,360,173,454 of record NC_056747.1, read on the forward strand.
CCCGTAGGTATCCAGCCCATCCCCCCAGACCAGTCTGGATTAGGCATCTGTTGCAGATTTTTTTTTAGTGCCAAAGAAGTCTGGTACTTGAGACCCATTCTGGCTCTTTTGACCTTAAAGCTATCGGTTGCTAAGAGGAAATTCTGGATGGTCACTCTCCAGTCTATCCTGCCTTTTCTGCAGGAGAACTACTGGATGTGCTTGGTAAACCTTCAGGACGCGTACTACCACTTCAGATTTTAGAATCTCAATGAGGTTCCTCTGCTTCCAGCTGGGAGCCAATTATTACCATTTCAGAGCGCTACCCTTTGGTCTCAGCACAGCCCCCCAGGGTGTTCACCAAAGTGATGGCAGTGGTAGCGGATCACCTGTGACTGCAGGATTTCCAGGTCTACCCCTACCTGGACGATTGGCTCCTTTTTGCCCCCTCCAGGCATCGACTTTGCGAAATAAGGGATTCCCTTCTCCAGACAGCCGACCAGTTGGGCATAATCATAAATCTCAACAAATCCCTGTTGAATCTGGTTCAAATTCTGTACTTCATTGGAGCTCGGTTAGACAGTGTTCAGACCAAGGTTTTTCTAATTCCAGAAATAAAAACAAACCAAGTAAAAGGATAAAACCAGCTTCTTGTAAATAAGTCGTAAATAAAAGCAAAACCAAGGAGGCGGTAAGCACAGCAGAATAAAAGCAAACGGAATTGAATGGAGTATGAGCACTTTCGCATTGCTTCCATAACGCTTCTTCAGATACAAACCAATTAAAACAATCTTTCTACATCATTTTTAAAAAAAAACAGTAAGGACCAAACAGCTATGTGAAGCCATAGTAACGTGATCTCATTTTGTCACCTGACTTTTCAACTCAAATGCTTACATACTGAACTTATGTATTTCAAAAATTTATCTAAACATAAACTGGAATACTTGCTAAGAGTGAGCAAAAACACATCCAAATCCCACTGCAGTAATAATAAAATTGCTCTTCATTTTCCCTGTTGAAATTACTCAGATTTTATATGCTCAAGGAAACAAATGTTCACAATCACACCATCAGATGACAGTGTAAAACGTATAACACTCTTCACAAAGCACTACAATGCATGACAAGTAAAATAATAATGCTCATGAAAAGTGCATGAACAAGTTATCAGACGTGCTATCTGATGTCATCCTAAGACAGGTGAAGAAAAAAAAACATCTCGAGGAATTATAAAGCATAATAGATTCCAAAACATATTAGTTTCTCAAAATGTAATGGGCCTTGAAGTTACACCTTAATGGTTATCAAGGTCAAACCACTGATATAAAGTCGAGTGCCCTCTAGTGGTAGTAACATATAACAAATCTCAGGAAACTACAAAGCATGGTGAATGTAAATAATGTTTATAAAAAACATGAAAATACGTTTGAACTCACCATCTGATAACATAGGACAAATGGCATAAAGTACCACATAAGTTTCAAAACAAATTAATAGTTATGAATGTCGTAGGCATAAGGTTTTCAAGAATGATACAAAAATTAAAAGTACTGATGTTATATTGTCAAAAGTGCCATGAAACACTAAAATTGCTAGGCTAAACGAACACAAATATATATTTATCCTAAAGCCTACAGCAAAAATAATTAAGAACTCCTCATTTTTCTTAATGGAGTTTTCAAATTTGTCTCATGAAGACATAAGAAATGTCTGTAAACCATCCTAACTGTGGCTTAAAGCATATAACAAATCTCATATAATGCTACAAAACATATCCAGTGAAAACAATGGGGCTCATAAACACAAAAAAGGAGTTGCGTGGATTTGGGCTTGTTTAAGCTCCATGGATCCATTTTTGGTGTGCTGCAGAGTGCAAGAGCATAAGGAAGGGGAAAGAGATACTCTATGTGCCTGCATTATGATTTTTTCCTAATTGACTGCTTTCTGCACTTGGTTTTAGTCATTTTTAAATTTAATTGCATTTATTTAAACTGTATTTGCTTTAATATTGCTACACACTCAAGTGTGCTTGCTTGCACTACATTTGAATTGTTTTTACCACTGTTTAGCTGCTTTTCTGTAAAAAAAAAAAAAAAAAAAGTTCCGAGCTTGTTTCTCACCTTTCCTGTAACTAGTCTAGTCCAGATAGATTTGCTGTATCCCAGACTGTTTGTAACCTTCTGAGCCCCCGTCCCCCCAAGTCTTTCTGTGTTGGAGGGAAGCCTAATCAGTGAGAGTAGTAAGCACTACATAGCCTATCTTCCTCAAGAGGAGTAGTTTCTGGCCCAGAAATTGTAGTTTATTGACTGTTTGGGCAGTTTTTCCACTCCTTTCAACTTTCTGGTTTAAAAGCTTGCGTTTGCATGGGTTTACGCTTGTTTAAGGTCTGTCTAGCAGCGCCGAGCTGAGGTAAACTATTGCTTGTGCCAGAAAGTCTGCTCTTCAGTTTTTCCCTTGAATCTTGCTAGTTCTTTCTCTTGAACTTCAGATAGCTTAATTGCTTTGCACTTCAACTTGTTTCTGTAGCAATTATTGTAGTACACCTAAGTGCCATCAGCACTAGTTGTTTTTCACAGAAATAGCTCCAGTACTTGTAGTTATGACCACCCCTCCTGGCATGATTAAAGGACAGTTATCTGTGCTTTCTCCTATTAACCTGGTGCACTTGGGCATTCTAAGGCAGTGTAGCAACTGCCTCATGTCCACAGACAACTCTCTCCTCTTACCTCCCAACACTCAGACTTGTGAGAGATGCACGTATGCCACCAAACTAGAAGGTACACACTCTCCAGTCAAGACCGGACTAGCTGGTCAAGAGGAGAAGGTCAACACTTGCACCACGCCACATGGAACACATAGCCCTCCAGAACACCCACCATCGCATCTCTTACATAAAAACACAAACCGCACACTCATTTTCGTGGAGGATGTCAGTAGAAATGTACCCAAACACCAGAGACCTCCAAGACAGAAATGCACTCAACCACCACAACACAGCACAAACCATAGGACACATAGCTCACCTCCACAGTGTGCTGCTCAACCTAAGCCCCTAAAGCTAAACACCTTGCCCAATACACTAATCATAGGTGACTCGATAGTGAGGCACACTGATATCCCACTCACTAGGTTGAATAAGGAGAAGGTAACAGTCAGCTGTCTATCAGGTGCTGGGATCCGACACATAACACACACACACGGGTCACTCCACAACAAGTATGCACTCGCTCGAATCACTCTTCAAAATGGAGAACATCGACATTTGTGCTGTAATGGAGACCTGGTTTAAAGTGGCAGAAAGTACCCCTGTGTTACCGGGCTATAACTCATTCCACACCTTTCGACCCCGAAACATGGACCGAAGCTCTAAAGGCAGTGGTGTCTCCATATTCATAAAAGATGTACACACCTCCAGACTTGGAAGCCCAGCATAACGCATCTGAGATACTTCAGGAACAACTAACACTGGGTAAGATGGCGATTCAGGTCGTAGTCTGCTATAGGTCCCCAACCATGTCCCAAGACTCATTCCACATTCCTAAGCACCTTGGAAACTATTAAGATCCAAACCAACACTCATACTAGGAGACTTCAACTACCCCTGCATCAACTGGGAGAACTACTCAAACACCAATACACTGGCTCAACACTTCTTGGAATTCATAAAGTCCAATGCCCTGGACCAGCTCATTCTTACCCCCACTAGCGGAAGCAACATCCTTGATCTGGTTATTACTAACACGGGCAACCATTGCCCTACACCAGTAGTCAATCCCTCCCTAGTCAGATCCGACCATTAACTAATCACTTTGGAAATCCGCACCTCACCCACAACCCCCGCAAAGGTAACCACCTTGAAAAACTTCTCCAAAGCTGACTTTGGGCTCCTAAAAACAGAGGTGGCTAACTTCACGGCACCCATGCCAATGGAAAATAGCTGCATGACTGCCAAATCATACACCAATGCACTGTACGAACATGTACATAAATGCATGGAACTAGCTGTACCCAACAGAACCAAGACGCTCTCCTCCAAAAAAAGGAAGCCAATCTGGTGGTCCCCTGCCGTTAATAAACTCTACAACAGAAGGAAGAAACTGTTGCAAAAAAGGTTGAAGTCCCAAGACTGGAAAAACTCCCTTATTAGCTTCAACAAAAAGTTGAGATCCCTCATCAAATCCTCTAAAGCCAGCTATGAAGGCAGAATTGTGGCAGACTCACAAAGCCTTCTATAGTTGTATCAAGAACCTCCACGGCAGTACCCAGATTTGCTCTGAGTTACTGCACAATGGTACCTCCTATACTGAGCCAACAGATATTGCCAACATATACGGGTCGACAGAGTCATTGCCAACTTTACCCCCCCCCCCAAAGAACCAATCCCAATACCGGAAGAATGCCAGGCACCCAGCATTACTGAAGCACAGGTTAAAGCTGCATTGTCCAAGGCCAAGAATACAGCTTCCATGGGACCCGATAATATCCCTGGCTGTGTTCTACACGAACTACAAAGCAAACTGGCACCACGTCTGTGTGCCCTGTTCATTCACACCCTCCCCTCAGGCTTTGTCCCTACCGAATGGTGCACTGCTATAGTCATCCCTCTCCATAAAGGGGGAGCAACTAGAGACCCTGGGAATTATCCCCCCATTAGCCTGATGAGTCTGATATGTAAAGCAGTGGAGCGCATCATCATGGACCTAATTAACAAAGCTATAGGAAGTCTCCAAACTCTAGACCCCACACAACTTGGCTTTGTGTAAGGGAGATCATGCCTGCTCAACCAGGTTGACATCTCTGAGTCAGTCACCAGGGCTGTGGATGAAGGTAAGGCAGTGCATACAGCCTACCTCGATCTGGCCAAGGCCTTTGGTACCATTCCTTACTCGGGAATAATTAATGACCTCACCAAACTAGGCATCGACCCCTATATCACTAGGTGGGTTGCAAACTGGCTCACAGATAGAGTACACAGTGTGAAAGTAGTAGACTCCAAGTCAGGCTGCCGACCAGTGATGAGTGGAGTCCCACAGGGATCGGTCCTGGGTCTTCTCCTGTTCGGCGTCTACTTCTCAGAAGTCCAAGCCAACACAAAGGGACTCTGGCTGACCACATTTGCAGATTACTGCAAGCTGGGAGCCATTATAAACTCCCATGTAATGCAGACATCCTACAGAAAGGCCTCACTGAGACCAATGACTGGTGTTGAAACCATACCTTTAAGCTTAATGCCAAAAAATGTCATCATCCCCTTTGGTAAAAACTCATTTCCCACTAATTACCATATCGATAGGAGCCCAATGAACACTGAAGGTGTTCTAAGATATCTGGGGGGGCAGGTTGACTGCAGTTTCTCCTTCGACCACCACATGTGCCAGATAGGACTTTCTGACTAAAGTGGCAATCTCATTACTGAGGTTTTTGCATCCAGGAAGAAAGAGGTCATCATCTCTCTCTACTCTTCCCTCATTAGACCTATCAGAGTATAATGCCTCATTTGGCATGTACGTCACTAGACACGTACAACAACTGGAAAGGCCACAGAAGTACCTCACGAAGAGGATCCTCGGCCTTAAACACATGTCTTAAATGGACAGACAAAAAGACTCCAGCTATTCTCCGTCCCATATCGGCTACTTAGAGGTGATCTTTGCTTGACTTACAAAACCATGTCTGACCCAGCTCTATTAGAAATGCTACATCTAAAGAAATTCCAGTCCGTCCACACCACACACTCTGGAGACCTCTACCTCATTACCACAATCAGCAGAACATGCTGGAGGGACAGGTTCCTCACCCAGAGACTGCCCATACTCTGGAATAGACTTCCCGTACATGTCAAGCAGAGCACCTCGCTGTCTCTCTTCAAGAGAAATCTTGAGTGGATGGGTAATAGAAAGTTCACCCCGGGGAGCACTCCAGTGGCTCTACTTGATAGAGGCACTGGGAACTAATGTCGGGTGGCGCTATGCCAGGGCAGTTCTATGGGCTAGGCTTGTAAAGGCTCCAGGGCCATTAGCCTAGTACACACTTATGAACATACATACTTGCATCTCAACAGCTTACTAAAAAATGGCAGTCAGCCTCGCATGTTCTCAGTGTTTATACACTTATGTAAGCCCTTGGATAGCTTCTTAAAGGTATATACACACACACACACATTGATCTACAAAGATATATTTAGGTACTTTTGACTTTGTTTAGGAACTGATAAAGCCAGTACATATTGCTGCTTGTCAAGGCTGATATGGTGACCAACACTCTCTAATAAAAAAAAATGGAGGTCATTGCACAGCTAGATCAGACCAGCTCAGTGTTTACTTTCATCCCAAATAAAGGACTGTTTTCCTGTTTAGTGTGGTTGTTTCAGCTGATTTAAGTGAAGACCATGTTCCTCGCTCATGGAGAAGGCTAACATTACTCCTTTGTCTGAGTGTGGGGATGCATCCTTTGAAATTAGTGTTTATAAGCTTATCAGTTCAATAGACATAGTAGGAAACTCTTTTGAAAACAATACATGTCCAGTACTCCAAGTGTGATGTGATTAGATGACCCTGCCCCCTTGAAAAGTAACCCTCTGTGATCCCTTGTCCACCTTGGGATTTCTGCCTAGGAGAGATTGTTCCCTGTGCAACATGCTTTCTGTCCCTCCCCTTATAGAGAAGCAAACAGTTTAAGCTTCACAGTTCTACTACTCCCCATGCCAGTTTTAACGAGTGTGTCAGCTGCTAATTAAGCTGTGGTTTCCTGGCTTGTCGTTAGTGGATTATCCCTCAACAGCAGAAGTGCTGACTTCCAGTATTGCAGAGTGGATACTGCTCAGCCTTATGATGCTAAGTAGAGCGTCAGCATTGTGTGGACATTGGGTGTATAGCTGTGGACGTAAATGTGGTACATCCACAGTTATAGTCCTGTAAATCTGTGACTGTTCTACGCACTTTGTGGCAAATTGTTTATACCTGTTCTCTGTACTGTGACTCAAGTATATAGTAGTGCATGTAGATTATTGGTCACTGTAGCTGACCTGCTTTTGTTTCATAGCCTAGTACTAAACTATGAAACTATCTGCCCTGGGGCATTTGTAAGCCTAGCCATAGTGATGTGGCTTTCGCCACCCCATGAAATGGTACAAAAATGCACAGAATAGATTTAGAATACTGTGCCTCTGTCTAGTAGTGACACAGATGTGACCCCTGGGGTAAACTTACGATCTCCCATCCACTCATCAAGATTTCTCTTGAAGAGAGTTAGTGAGGGGCTCTGCCTAACATGAACTGGGATCTTGTTCCAGAGCATGGGAAGCCTTTGGGTTATGAATCTATCCCTCCAGCATGTCCTATTCATACTTGTGCCGAGGTTTAAGTCTTTTAGCTCTCCTGGTTCTGATGGATTTGGATTTTTTGAGGTGGAGCATTTCCATCAGTTCCTGATTGGACATGGCCTTGTACGTCAGGCAGAGATCACCTCTGAGCAGGCGGTATGCTACTGAATAGAGCTGGAGTTTCTTTAGTCTGGCAGAATAAGACACATGTTGGAGACCCTTGATCCTCTTGGTGAGGTACTTTTGTGGTCTCTCCAGCTGTTGCAAATGCCGGGTGAGGTACATACCAAATGGGGCATTGTACTCAATCATGGGTCTGATGAGGAAGGAGTATAGGGGTACAATGACATCCTTGGATCTGGATGTGAATCCCTTCATGATAAGGTGAGCAAGGTAGAATGTCTTTCTAACCACTTTGGCAACGTGGGTGTCAAATGAGAGGTCGCTGTCGACTTGGGTCCCTAGGTCTCTGATTTACTTTTTCCGTACTCAGTAGGTTGCTGTCTATGTGATAATTTGTGGGTACTTTGTTTTTCCCAAAGGGGATGACTATACATTTTTTGGCATTTAGTTTAAGGCCATGACTCCAGCACCAGTTGTCCGTTTCTGTGAGGCCTTTTTGTAGGATGCATGTGTCCGCTAGTGTATCGACTATGGTGGCGCCTAGTTTGCAGTCATCTGCGAACTTTGTCAGCCACAACCCTCCCATGTTTGCTTTAACATTGGAGAAATAAATGCCGAACAAGAGGGGTCCCAGGAAAGATCCCTGTGGGACACCACTTGTGACTGGCTTTGAGTCTGACATTGCTTCAGCGATTTTAACTTTATGGGTTCTGTCCTTTGGCCAGTTTGCAACCCATCTAGTGACATAAGGGTTTACATTTAAGCTGTTGAGCTTATCTATGATGCCTGAGTGGGGTATTGTGTCGAAGACCTTAGCCAAGTCCAGGTTGGCTGTATGGACTGCTTTGCCCTCATCAGTGGCTCTAGTGACTGTTTTGAAAAAGTCAACCAGGTTCAAAAGGCAGGATCTGCCCTTTACAAAGCCGAACTGGGTGGGGTCAAGTGTCTGTAGGTCCCCAATGTCTCTCTTTATGAGTTCCATAATGATTCTTTCCATAGCTTTGCAGACCAGGCTGGTTAAGCTTATGGGGGCGGTAGTTCCCAGGGTCTGTAGAGGTACCCCCTTTGTGGAGTGGGACCACTGTTGCTGTACGCCAGTGTTCAGATACATGTCCTGTAGTAAGGCTAAGGTTAAATAGCATTTTTATGTGCGGGTTTAACTCCTCTTGGAGTTCACGTAGCACGCAACCCGGGATACCGTCAGGTCCCATTGATGCTGTGTTTTTGGCTTTGCTGAGGGCGGCTCTCACCTGGATATCTGAGATGACAGGGAGATTACGTTCAGCTGGGATAAGTATTTCTTCTTTTGGGGGTGAGGGAGGGGAGAAATTTGCACTGAACCTGTCAGCCAGAATGTTGGCAATATCTGTGGGTCCAGTGTATTTTTTGTTGTGAACTAACTCTGAGCATATGTGAGGGTTTCCGCCCAGGTTTCTAACATAGCTGAAGAAGGCTTTGTGGTTATCTTTAGTGTCCTTAGCGATTTTTCTCTCAAAGTTGGCCTTGGATGTTTTTATGAGAGAACGTAGTTTTCTGCTTGTGTTGATCAGAGATGTTTTCCCTTTATGGGATTTTGCTCTGTCGTGCAGTAACTTCCTTCTTTTGTTATACAATTTGTTAATGGCTGAGGTCCACCAGACAGGACGCTTGCCTTTGGTGGAGAGGGACTTGGATTTATTTGGGATTGCATGATCCATGCATTCTTGGAGATGTCCATAGAAAGCATTTGTGAAGGATTCAGCATTGTGGGATGTGGTATCCACTGGCCCAGTGGGCTTAAAGGATACCATCTCAGTCTTAAGAAGAGTGAAGTCTGCTTTTGAGAAGTTTTTCACTGTGGTCTTTTGTTCCGGGGGTGGAGGTGGGATATGTATATCCAGGGTGATTAGTTTGTGGTCAGATCTCACTAGTGAGGGGTATACCTCCGGTGTGGAGCATTTTGTCCCCATGTTTGTGATGATCAGGTCTAGTATATTATCTCCCCTAGTGGGAGAGGTGACTAGTTGTTCAAGTGCATTTGAATTTATGAATTCCAGGAACCTTTGGGCTAGGGTGTTAGGGCTAGAATAATGTACCCAATCTGTGTTAGGGTAGTTGAAGTCTCCCAGTATGATGGTATTTTGTGATACATTCATATCCTCCAATGCCTTCAGGAAGGCTGTGTGGGGTTCCTGAGATTGGGAGGGTGGTCTGTAACATGCTACCAGTTGTATAGCAGTTTTGCCTATGGTTAGTTGCACCTGTATGGTCTCCGATGCTTCATGTGTTGCTACTAACCTGGAGATGTGGGTGTCCTTGATGAATATGGACACTCCCCCTCCCTTTGTGGTTTGGCCCGGGTTTTGGGGCCGAAAAGCATGATACGAGGTATAGCCTGGTAGCGCTGGGGTGCTCTCAGGTGCCTTGAACCAGGTTTCAGTTACTGCACAGACGTCTATGTTCTCCATACTGAGGAGTGCATCGAGTGCCTGCATCTTGAGATTTAGACTTCTGGCGTTGAGCAGCATTACCCTTATTTTTTTTTCCATTTTTGTTTTCTAAGGAGGTGGGTTTGTCTTTTGAGCCTTGCCTAAAAAAGGCACTATGGGGGTGGCAAGAGCCTTAGCCAATATCAGGAAGCCCAGTGGTGACAGGTGCAAGCCGTCCCTTGCGAAGCAGCGTGGCTTGTCCAAACATGTCATCCCAGGCAGACAGACATTGGATCACCTTAGAATGACACCAGTACTTGAGCCAATTAATAAAGCTGATCATCTTGTCTTTGTATTGTGGCATCATTCTTGGTGAGGGCAAGATGCTGCTCAAGGTCAGGGTCATACCGGCCTGGGCTACATAATCAGAGATCTCCTCTGTCTCTTTTCATGTAGTCCAGGGAGGTACGCCTCAGGTCATTCACGCCAGCATGGACAATGACGGAGTCATATTTGTACTTGCTTTGGAGTGACCTGAGTGCGTGTGTTATGTGGCGGATCCTAGCTCTCGATAGGCAGCTCACAGTCACCCTCTCCTTGTTCAGCCTGGTAAGCGGGACATCAGTGTGTCTGACTATAGAGTCAGCTGTTACTAGTGTATCAGGCATGGTGTTTGGCCTTAAGGGCTGTGATTGATTGACACACTGATTTATTGAAGTATGTGTTGCATGTGTTTTGTTTTGAGGTGGTGGATTTTTGGATGTCTGCTTTGGGAGCCTCTGTTGTTTTGGTATGTTTTTTATTAGAGCCTCCGAGTATGTCTTTGTGTTTTTGTGTGTTTGGTTTGCAGTTGTGGTAGGTCTATGTGGGACTGGGTTTGTTGTGTGTGTGGTTACCATCTCCTCCTGTCTGGTCATGCCAGCCCTGTGTTGAGAGAGTTCAGCCTCCAGTTTGGCTATATAGTTGCATCTCTCACATGTATTTGTGTTTGTTGGGAGGAGGAGAGGGTTGTCTGTGTACATGAGACAATTGTAGCATTGTCTCAAGATACCCAGATTAACCAGCTGAACTGGAGAGGATGCCAGTAATCTACCACTCGACATGCTAGAACAGTACAAGGGAGTGCTGTGCCTTTTAAGGGAAGTGGATATTCACAGGGGTGGTAGGTGGCTGTAGTGTTTACTTAGTATGAGAGTGCTTACTTAGTAGAGAAGTTTTGAGAACAAGTGCTAGGCTTATAATATAGCAAGTAGTCTACCATTGTTTATCACGTTATACCTGCTAACTATATATGAGTACCAGACATACTCAGGTTTTCATTATCCAAAGTACCAAACCAGTACTCCCACAATTCTGATCAATACTAACCACCCTACTCACTACCTAATCAACAAAACACCGTTTACTAACTACCACTATTCCTATAGACCAAACATAATCCACCCCAAATCCAAAAACATAGAAAAATTATTACATAAACTGATGAAACTAATAGAGTATCTTAGAAAAAATATTAATATAGATGGGGACATACACCCAAATCCAGGCCCTCCATTAAAAGACAATTCAAATAACACATCCTTGTTTCCAAGACCTCCTGACTCCCTCCTTATATGCCACCTTAATATTAGAAGCCTAAACAATAAAATTCATAATCTACATGCTCTTTTAACAACTTACCTCCCTGACATTATGTGCCTCACAGAAACCTGGCTCAAACCAGAGACCAAAGACAATGAAATCCTGCCACCTGGCTACAATATATACAGGACAGACCGCCTCAAAAAAGAGGTGGTGGTACTGCTGTGCTCTTTAAAAGCACACTCAATGTTACTTTACACCCCACTCAACCACCCCAAACACCCAACGTAGAGTTAAGAGCCCTAAAACTACAACTAAATAAAGAAAAAAGTATTAACCTAATTGTGATCTATATCCCCCCTGGGAAAAACTCTGATACTCTTGAGAACACTCTAAGTTGGCTGACTAATAACTTCCCACAAGAAACCATAATCCTGGGGGATGTCAACATTGACTGGAATCTGTGTGTCAGAGACAGACCCAACCAATATCAATCTCCACGGCTTTAAACAAATTATTACCACCTCTACTACAATTGGCAGCAACAAACAAAAAGAAAGTATCCTAGACTGGATACTCACCAACTATAAACCCGAAATGTACAAATCTGGGACCATTACTAATGAGCTCAGTGATCACCTCTTTACTAACGAGCTCAGCGATCACCTCTTTACTAACGAGCTCAGTGATCACCTCATTACTAATGAGCTCATTGATCACCTCATTACTAATGAGCTCAGTGATCACCTCATTACTAATGAGCTCTGTGATCACCTCATTACTAATGAGCTCTGTGATCACCTCATTACTAATGAGCTCTGTGATCACCTCATTACTAACGAGCTCTGTGATCACCTCATTACTAACGAGCTCTGTGATCACCTCATTACTAATGAGCTCATTGATCACCTCATTACTAATGAGCTCAGTGATCACCTCATTACTCAGTGATCACCTCATTACTAATGAGCTCTGTGATCACCTCATTACTAATGAGCTCAGTGATCACCTCATTACTAATGAGCTCAGTGATCACCTCATTACTAATGAGCTCAGTGATCACCTCATTACTAACGAGCTCTGTGATCACCTCATTACTAATGAGCTCTGTGATCACCTCATTACTAATGAGCTCTGTGATCACCTCTTTACTAACGAGCTCAGCGATCACCTCATTACTAACGAGCTCTGTGATCACCTCATTACTAATGAGCTCTGTGATCACCTCATTACTAATGAGCTCTGTGATCACCTCATTACTAATGAGCTCTGTGATCACCTCATTACTAACGAGCTCTGTGATCACCTCATTACTAACGAGCTCAGTGATCACCTCATTACTAATGAGCTCAGTGATCACCTCATTACTAACGAGCTCAGTGATCACCTCATTACTAATGAGCTCAGTGATCACCTCATTACTAATGAGCTCAGTGATCACCTCATTACTAATGAGCTCAGTGATCACCTCATTACTAATGAGCTCTGTGATCACCTCATTACTAATGAGCTCTGTGATCACCTCATTACTAATGAGCTCTGTGATCACCTCATTACTAATGAGCTCTGTGATCACCTCATTACTAATGAGCTCACTGATCACCTCATTACTTATATGGTAAAAAGTAAAACAGGTAGCTGCAAACTCCCTGTGCTCAGGACTGTTAGGAGCACTAAACATTTCGACATCACTAGATTCCAAAATGATCTGCTGTCCTGTAACTGGTCAATCCTAAAACACTTCCCACTAGAAGAGGCAGTAACAAATTTTAACTCCACATTTCTAAACATACTTGACTCGCATGCCCCTAAACGCTCAATCAAAACAAAAGCCCTAATAGCACCATGGCTATCAAAAGACTCCACGTCCAAAATCAAATCCAGAAATAAAGCATGGAATAAATGGCGTGCTACCAAGTCGCCCCTAGACCGTACCAACTTTCAACAACTAAGAAACGACACAAAAAAATCTATCTTAATGGACAAAAAGAACTACTATTTCCAACTACAACATAAACACCAAAACAACCCCCAAAAGTTTTGGGCAGGAATAAATAAACTTCTCCATCCAGGCAAGTCCTTCACCCCTACACCAGCAGACCTAACTATGAAAAACCCAGATGAAGTGGCCACATCCTTTAACACCTTTTTCATCGATGTTATCAAATCCTTAGCCAACCAACAAGCAGTCCCCTGCTCCCCAACCACAAGTCCCATCCAGAAGCCCACGCCGTTATTCAACCTACAACCTGTCCCTACTGCATACATTCGATCCTTACTAAAGAAATTAAAGCCAACCACCCTCGCCGCAGACCTACTTGCAGCTGACTTTCTACAAAAAGCTGCAGACTTCATAGCCTATCCCATCTCAATCTTAATTAATCGCACCATAACCGAATCCACAATCCCCTCCATATGGAAAATCTCCCATGTCATCCCTCTCCATAAAGGTGGCCCATCCACTGACCTCTCAAACTACAGGCCAATAGCCATTTTGTCACCACTGGCAAAAATCATGGAAAAATGTATTCACAAACAACTCGTCCACTACCTAACTCAGGACAGTCTGCTAACCAACTCACAACATGGCTTCAGGCCCAAATATAGCACTACTACTGCTCTCCTCTCATTCACAAACACTATCAATCTTAACCAGAATGACAAAAAATATCTTCAGCTCTCTTCTTGGGCCTATCAAAAGCTTTTGACATGGTCAACCACGAACTCCTGCATGAAACCCTTAAAACTCTCTACCTTGATGATAAAACCCTAGACTGGTTTCATGCCTATCTTTCTGATAGGCAACAAGCTGTGCTCTGGCATAACAAGCTCTCCAACCTCCTACCCAACACCATGGGGGTTCCCCAAGGTTCCATACTTGGCCCTCTTCTATTTTCCATCTTTATTAATGATCTTAACAAAGTCATCCCAGAGTCCACATGCATTCAATATGCTGATGACTCAACATTAATTTGCTCGGATAAATCGCCAATTATTCTACTATCCAAAACTCAAGACTGTTTCACTGCAGTTGAGAAATGGTTATCGGAACGTCAACTGATCCTTAACCCAAAAAAAACTAAAATGCTTCTCTTCCATCCTACCCATAAAACACCAACCTTTCCCTTTTGTGTACAATCCAGCAATGGAACCATCATCTCCCCCGACCCTCATACTAAGTTACTAGGAGTTACCATCGACAACAAACTCAGATTTGATGTACACATCAACCAAACTATCAAGACTGTTAATAAGAAACTGGGGTCCCTCTATAGAATAAAATCCTTTCTGACTCCCACGGCTAAAGTGGCTATTGCTTGCACCCATCTCCTATCCACCCTCTTGTATGCCTCCCCCATACTTACTAACCCCAACAAATCGGATCTATCTAAACTCTCTTGTTGTTATAATCATATTGCTAGATTTGCTACGGGCTTGCCCTACAAAACCCATCACTGTACTAATCTTCAGAACCTAGGTTGGATAGAACTACCAAACCTACTCCTACAGAAGCAACTTATAGTCGCTTACAAAATACTCTCTCAACCTGAAAACACTCCCGGTCTGAGTGGATTAATTACCCCTTACACAAATCTAAATAGACTAAGATCATCACACAGATTACTTGCACAGACGATCAAATCCTGTAACTCAGGGAGGTGACTCTCTGTTTTCCAACACAGTGGGTAAAATATGGAATTCTCTTCCACCTAGTCTCACCGATTCAACCTCCTTAAATACATTCAAGAAAGGCCTCTCCCACCACTTCAAATCCCACTGGCTTTGCCAATGTTCTAATCCAGACTAATCCATAGTTCCCCCTCCATTTCCTCAGTAATTTTACTATCCGCCTAGGCATTAAGCCATCTACTCTCTACCTGAAACTGGCTTTAAGCCATCTACTCTCTACCTGAAACTGGCTATATGAAGGTTTTGTTTCTTTTTATAATTGTTATTGTACATACTAATGTAACTTTTTCTTATCTGTGTATTAAATGTATAACTACAATTGTATGTTATCTGTCAAATATTGTCATAACCTACTTTGTCCTATTGGAGCTTTTCTCCCCGGGCTTCTGCTGAAAACGGGCATGTGTCCAGTCGGACTATCCCGGTCAACAAATGTAAAATAAAAATAAATAAATATACTAAGAGTAGAGCTTCCTTAAGGGAAAATTTGAAGAGCAGACTTGGCGGAGCCAGAAGAAGTTTAACCTAGTTTAACCGGCGCAAACGCTGATTTTAAACAGGGAACTTCAAAAGAGCTAGAAATGTCCAAAACAACCAATTACTACAGCTCTTGTGCTGAGGTCACTTCCTACAGGGACAGGTAGGCTGCTCAAGGCTCCCCACTCCCACTGGTGAGCAAAGAAAATTCCTTCTATCCAAGTAAGGTAATGCACAACACAGGAACTACACCACAGCCCAGAATACAGCAATGCCTGTAAACTGGTCTAAACTAGTCGAGGAGAGGCGGGAAAACAAGGATTATTTTTTTTTTTTTTTTTGTTTTTAGATAGAAACACACAGAAAATGCAGAAACAGTAATAAATCAGTTACACAGGCTAGCACACTTTAGTGGGCAGCCTCAACAGTTAAATTAAACAAACAAACAAACTTTCGATCAAATTCGACTAAAATGTAACAAGTGCAGATATTAAGTAATGCAGCAAACAGCTAAAAAACAGTTTAAGCTTGTTTAGGGTAAGCTAGAGAAGCCATTTCAAGTAAAAAAACAGCAAAGATACTTAAATCCAGAAAGTAGTTGCTTTTCTGAGTTCTCTGTAGCTAGGACCACTCTGCAGGACCACGAGGAGCTTGTCTGAGTTGTGTTTCTTAGAGCTCTGTTTTTTGATTTTTACAGCATACCAGGCCTTTGCAGTTGAAAAACATGTTTATTAATCTGAGCGTTAATCTTTTTTAGTAAGTCAGTCAGACGCTTGTGTTCTGCTTTGGTGAGACTGTATCTCAGTATTTTCATCAGTCATGTTAACACTTTCTGGCTCTTCAGTCACCTGCTTAAGAACTCTTGAAACATTTGATTTGTTTATGAAGTAATAAATGGAAGTAAGAAGTCTTTATCTTACTGTATGCAAATTAAATGTACACTGCTAGGACCTTTCCTTCTCCACTTTAATTTGCTCAGTCCTTGGTTAACACAAAGCACCGGAAAATATTTTGCATTGGCATTACATTATAGCCTTGACACAATCTTTTGTGAAACTATGACCTTAAAGATTTTACCAGGTTTTGCAGTAGTGGTCGCACTTTTCATTGTTTCGTTAGGGTCGGGCTGCCGCATATACATGCCCACGGGCTGCATTCTTTTTAGTTCATTTTCGTTTTCATTCTGCAAGGTTAATGGAATTTTCCTCACATTCTGCTACAATGTTAACAGTGCAGGATCTGTATGGCAAATGGCCCAAAGCAGTTACCAAGTCATGTTCACAAAGATGATTGGCATGTTGCATATGTATGTACTTCATGAATTATTTTCATAATACAAAGCTTCGGGCGAAACAAACCACCTGCTATAGTTGGAGCTTCCATTTTCATGTCTGGATCTGAATCTTGTGTTTCTTATTCTTTATACTGCAAGAATCGCTGTCAGGAGTGCATGTAGGTGGCAGCAGTATTACTCTAAAATGGATCCCTTCTACCCAAAAAAGGTACTCTGTCCAAAGTTTTCACCTCTCAATCATGATTCATCAGGTTATAAACAACTTGAATGTCTGGGCATATACATTTAAAACAAGAACACAGCAGGAGTCAGTAATAAGTTTTAGTGCCTTGATATAAAACACAAGCAGTAATGCAGTCTTGTACAAACATTATTTAAACCAAATACCCTGTTCCTTGGAGACTTTAACTACCTCCTTGGACTGGGAAACATACACTGCCACAAACCTGCAGACACTATGATTCCTGGACTTTATTAGCACACATATTCAGGAACAGATAGTTGTACACCCACCATGAGTTCAAACATACTGGAACTGGGACTTACCAAAATGAGACCACGCTCACTGGTCAGATTGGACCACAGAGCTGTGTCCTTTGAAATAAAAACCATCTTTGTAATCCCAACAAATCCTGTACCAATTAGGAAGCTCACTGGTCAGATTGGACCACAGAGCTGTGTCCTTTGAAATAAAAACCATCTTTGTAATCCCAAAAAATCCTGTACCAATTGGGAACTATTTCAACGCAAACTCCATCCTGTTAAGCAATAATTGCCAAAGTTCAATGCCCCCCCAACCACGAGTTCAAAGCAATCTGCAGAATTGGTTCACTGAGACCCTGTCCAACCATGTAAATGGCTGTATCGAGACTGCTGAACCTTCTAGAAGCAAGCCCAAAACAGACTCTAAAAACAAACCACACTGCTGGAATCCTAACCCTAATAGAGTACATAACAAAAGGAAAAACTCATGGCTAAAAACAGGAAGAGCAACTCCCATAATGATAGACGTTCTGTTGTTGTTGTGTCTTTCAGCTTTTCCCGGTTAGGGGTCGCCACAGCGGAACTCCGGTCCGCTAATGATTGGCAGTTGATTTTTACGTGCTGAGTTGCTGGCCCTAACGCACAACCTTCAACGAAGGTACGCCCATTCACTCATGTCTCCACAGAAGATGCTCTAGCTGAGAATCGAACGGGACAACGTCTTGCTGTGAGGTGACAACGCTACCGCAGCACATACTCTAATATGCAAATCCATACAACAAATTATCATGGAAATTGTCAGCCTAGACATAAGCAACCTTGAGACACTGGACCAAACCCTATTTGGCTTTGTCAGGGAAAGATCATGCCTAGCAAACCTGGTGAACTTCTTTGAGAAGGTCACCAAGGCAGTGGTTGAAGAGAAAACTGCATGCCAGCTACCTGGACCTGGCTATGGTCTTCAAAACAATATCCCACTCTGGTATAGTTGACAAATTCACCAGACTGAGCATAACCCCCCCCTACATAACTCACTAGATTGACAGCTCGCTCACAGACAGGACACAGAAAGTCAGCATTGGTGAGACCACCTCTACTAAGAGATGGGTCACCATCAGGGTACCTCAGGGCTCTGTGTTGGAACTGTTCCTATTTGGCATCTTCTTTAGCAAAGGCTAATGTCAGCATCCTTTGGCTAAGTTTGCAGACGACTGCAAACTGGGAGGTATCATAGATTCATCCCCATGACACAGACCTCTTACAAGAGAGTCTAACACAGACAAATGACTGGTGCCAAAGTCGCAGATTAAAACTGAATTCTAAGAAATGCATTATTGTTTTTTGGGAAAACTGCCACCCAAGCTAATTACTACATCGATAAGACACCCCACCCCTAAGACTTGGTTGTCAGGGATCTGGGAAGATGTGTAGACAGTAATCTGGCCTTTGACCAATATGTGGCCAAGATATTAAGAAAATCATTCGATGTCCCCCATCTTATAACTAAGGGCGTGACATCCAGGTCCAAGGAAGTCATAGTGCCACTTTATTTGGCCCTTATCAGACCCATCATTAAGTATAATGCCCTCTTCAGCATGTACCTGACCAGACGTATGCAACAGTTGGAATACCCACAAAGGTGCAGTACCAGGAGAATCCAGAGTATAAACACATCATTCCGTGTGTTGCCTTAAAGCCCTGTCTGTATACTGTGTCTCCTACAGGATATTGAGAGGCAATGTATGCCTGGTATGCAAGACCTCCTCCAATCCAACTCTGATGGACCTTTTTAAAGTTCTGCAAAATGAACAGCATCAGAGCCACTAGATCCAAAGATTTAAATGTTGTGTGTGACATAATTAGGACATGTTGGCGAGCCATGTACGTGTCTCAGAGATCCAGTGCACTGGAACAGGCTCCCCAACCATGTGAAGCAGAGTCCATCCCTAACCCTATTCAAGAGTAACTTTAACCATTGGATGGGAAATTGGTAATTCATAGTTTGGGCATTTCTCTTTAACATACCCTCCAGAAACTTCCTAACTAACATACCCCCTTTTAATAAATGCTAATGACACATAGGGACACAGCTGGGTTGGATTGTATGGCCAGGCTGATAAAGGCCCTGGCGATCATTAGCTTAGTATATACCTATAAACTAATACTTGGAGAAACTTCCTAACATACCCCCTGTTAATAAATGCCCATGGCACATAGGGACACAACTGGGTTGGACTGCATGGTCAGGCTTATAAAGGCCCTGATGATCATTGGCCTAGTATATATCTATGAAATAAAATCAGTACAGTGTAATATAAATCTAAAACACTATAACATTCAGACCTGCCTTTCCGCTAATACAGGTGTTGTATGAAGTGTTTGTTAAAAGCTGTATCAGATGAGTACCCATCATAGCATCCCATCTTGAACATTTCTTTTAGATTTATTAAAATCATAACCATGTATCGTTTTATATACCCAACTAAGCACGTGATAGTTTACTGTGCCTATAGGTTCATAGGTTCATACTAGGCTATCTGCCCTGAGGCAATTATAAGCCTAGCCCGATTCTGTATGGCTTACGCCACCCCTTGATTTGAGTATACTGTGCCCTTTTTAAGGTTTAGTTTACTGTGCCTATAGGTTCATAGGTTAAAAGCCACCCTTGCAGGGGGCACCCGGATTTGAACCCGGGAACTCTTGATCAGCAGTCAAATGCTCTACCACTGAGCTATACCCCATTTGACACCCTCTTGTTTTTTCTACTTAAACTCTTGTCCACAACTACTCTTTCTATAATATGTTATGTTAAACCTTTAAATGCATTTATTCTAAATGCATAGCATGTGTTCCCAAATTATGTCCCTACATTTCTGTGTAGCTTTTTCTACATAAAAGTCAGATGTACAGAGAAGAAAACCCCTTCTTCTGAAGGGTCTGTTAATACAAGGATATGCACATTAGGACAGCAGTATGGAAACATTATGGGTTCTAAACCAGCCGTGCCCCCTTCCCTGCTAGTACCTTATTTTCATGTAGATGAGCTGATGAGTGCATATATAATTCCAAGAAGAATCTCATCTTTATTTAATCTGTTTATTGCAGTTTAGCTACCAGCCTTTCCAAGCACCTTCCACCTGCCTCTGTCTTTCCTGATTGACTTGCTATTTGCACTACACCACCCCCTTGGAGAGCTCCTTCAGTTATCCACTATCCTTTGTGTTTAGAGGTATTTCTTTGTATCCCAGGCAGTGTGTTCCTTCTTTCTGCAGACGGTCTGATCCTCACCCTCTTGTCTTTTCTACTTAATTAAGTTTAGTAACCTCCATGCGTTACTGTTTTATGCTCCCGTATCGTACTCTGTTCGGTCTCTGATGCAGCCTAATATTTATGTAATCACCTCCATGCGTTACTGTTTTATGCTCCCATATCGTACTGTGTTCAGTCTCTGATGCAGTGTGATATTTATTTAGTCACCTCCATATGTTACTGATGTTCTTCGTCTCACATTGCTGCAGTCATAACCTGTGGGTAGTCCGCTGTCCTCGGTCGGCCCGAATACCAAAGGGTTAGGCTGGCGTCGGTCATGGGCGCCCGGAGCTGACGTCAGTATGTAGTAGTACTTAAGCGCATGACCAACGCCATATTCTCAGTCTTTCTTGCCGCGTGGTCCGAAGCAGAAGCAGCATTTGCAAGTGCCGTTCGGCGTTCTGAAATTTTCAGTTTTCGAGTTTCAGACCGAAGACCAAGTTGGGCTAAGTACCCCGTTGGGGAAAATTTTTGTCTTTTCTTGCCTCAGTTAATCCGGATGTCAGAAAAAGTTAATAATTGTATTTCTTGTGGGAAACAGATACCTCATAGGGACTATCATTCTCTCTGTATTCCTTGCTTAGGGCCTGAGCACGACGTAGTTGGGTGTCGCTTTTGCGCTAGATTTAATAAGCGCACCATTAAACGCAGATTAGACTGTGCTAGGCTTGTTTTCGGTAAGCGGTGTAACTACAACATGCCGTCGGATCTTCCGACGCCCGCTACCGCTAAAAAGCGAAAAGATAAATCTTTAAGGTCTAAACCGGATGAGTTGTCCGTTACGGACGCCGGTTCTATGGAATCTACGGTTGAATCTGTGGATCCAGCCGAGGTCTCGGCTGAATCCCAGGGGAAACTTTACTTTTACAGGAGTTGGCCCCTCAGGAGTTAGGTCAGGCCGAGGGTGCCTCTCAAGTTTCTGTGGTTCCATCCTTACAAAAGGTTATTAGGCCTTCTACTTCAGTCACTAAAGGCCCTGCTAAGGCTAGACCGGGTGTTTCTGGTACGGGACACAGCTCTGGTTCTTCGGGTTCTGTTCCTAAAAAACATATGTTGAAAATGGCAGAGGATTTGATTACTTTGATCAGGGGTTCTATGCCCCCTCCAGAGAAGAGGCCTAGGGTGGAGGCAGATTTAGAGGGAATGGAGCATTCCTCAGATTACTCTGAGTCCTCAGCTGAAGATATTCAGGATTTTCCTCCCTATTCTGATTCGGATGCAGAGGATTCCTGTCCTTCTGCTTCACCTCCAGAGGATTTTTCCTTTTCTGAAACCTTGCATTTCAAGTGGGAAGGTCAGGATTTTTCAGATTCTCGTAAGAGGCTTAGAGAATTTTTGTTTTTGCCACAGCATAGACCTTTGGCTATTCCCCCTGTTTTAGATGTTGTTCAGGATGTTTTTTCTGAAGCTTCCCTTAATCCTGATTCTTTACCCCCTGCCCCTGTCAAGCCAGACAGGTATTACAGAGTTCCAGAGGCACATAAATATTTGTACAAGAGCCCTAGAGCTGATCCGGAAACTGTTATTCAAGGACCTAAGGGTGTCAGGGCTTCTGTGGTTAAGAATCCAGTACCTTTGGATAAAGATTCTAGAGCGTTGGATAGGTGGGGTAAAAAAGTGTACACCTCTTCTACGTTAGCTATGAGGGCTTTAAATTGCCAATTCCATATGCTGAAGTATCAGAACTTTCTGTTAGGTCAATTGAAAGCTAAGGTAGATGCTTTAGCTGAGGGTATAGAGTGTAAGGAATTGCAGGACTTGGTTCATGCTTCAGATCAAGTTGGTAAACATTCCTTGCAGTGTGGCTTCGATGCCCTTCAGGCTTCTTCCAGGGTGGCTGCTACTGGTTCAGTTATTCGTAGACATGCCTGGCTTAAGGATCAAAATTTGTCAGAGCATGTTAAAGCTCGGATTTTGGATGCTCCCCTTCAATCTGAAGTTCTTTTTGGTTCCCCTGTGGAGTCAGTTTTGAAAAAGATGGAAGGAAGACAAAGCTAAGTCTATGCAGACAGTTAAGGAATTTTTGCAAGTGCAGCCCCCTAAGTTTAGCAGGAATTGGCCTGCAAGGGGATGGTCTTACCCTTCTTCGGATTTTCAGTCTAAGGGCAGGTCTTGACGTGGTAGGGGCAGGGCTCACGCTCAGGGTTCTTTCAGACCTAGGACTTGGAGTTCTCCTGCACAATCTTCTGGTGAGGGCAGGGGTCAGCCTTTTCGTAAACAGACCCAATGACCTGTATCTTCAGCTGCCGGACCCTTCTCTTCTGGCAGCTCCTCTAGGAGGAAAGTTGGCACTTTTCAAACAAAATTGGCATTTGGTCACCCAGGACAAATGGGTGTTGGACATAATAAATCAAGGCTACAAGTTTTATTTTCACACTTTTCCCCCTTTCAAAGGCATGCCAGATGTACCTCCTCAGCAAAGGATGGAGGCTCAGGATCAAATTTCTTTGCTTTTACAGATGGGGGCAATCCAGGTGGTACCTTCGTCAGAACAAGGCCTAGGGTTTTATTCTCGTCTATTCCTAGTGCCAAAGAAAGGAAACACTTGGAGGCCAATTCTGGATTTGTCCATTCTCAATACATACCTAGACATTCCAAAGTTCAAGATGTTAACATTACAACAACTTCTGCCTCTGCTAGGAAAAGAGCACTGGATGGTAACTCTGGATCTCAAAGAAGCCTATCTTCACATTCCTATCAGGCCCAGCTGCAGGAGATTCCTGCGTTTTCGGGCTGGTACTTCTCATTATCAGTTCTCTGCATTGCCCTTTGGCTTATCTACTGCCCAGGGTGTTCACAAAGGTTCTGGCTCCTGTAATAGCTTTCTTAAGACTGAGGGGAATACAAATTTATCCTTATCTGGACGATTGCCGGATTCTTGCTCAAGACAAAGACAAGTTACTTCAACATCTACAGTATGTGATGGCAGTTTTAAGGTGCCTAGGGTATTCTGTGAACGAAACAAAGTCCAGTCTAGTACCCTGTCAGGACATGTGCTTTCTGGGTGTGAGACTGAATACAGCCTCTCAGATGGCTTTTCTGACCCCGGACAAACAAAGAACTCTTCACCTCTACTTCCAGCAATTATCAGTACGGTCCAGGCTGACTGCAAGGACAGTCCTTCAAAGCCTTGGGGTTCATGGCATCTTGCATTCTGGTACTTCCCAATGCCAAACTGCATATGAGGAAGCTACAATGGTATCTCAAAAGTGTATGGACTCAACACTGCCACGATTTGGACACTGTCATTCTGATAATACCGTGCATCCAGAAGGAATTCTTGTGGTGGGCACAGGAATGTCACCTAAACAAGGGACTCTCTGTGACCCGACCAGAGGCGAGTCAGATCTTAACGACGGATGCCTCAGACCTGGCTTGGGGAGCACACTTCAATGGGAAATGGATTCAAGACACGTGGCCTCCCAAATTACAGCATTTGCATATCAACTTGAAGGAGATGTTAGCAGTCCAGGTTGCCCTGATGGCTTTCAAGGGCCTACTTCAACCAGGACAGGTGTTGATTCAAACAGACAACACTACAGTCATGTGGTACATCAACGAGCAGGGGGGGACCCATTCTTACCCTCTTTGCAGACAAGCTATGATATTGTGGGAGACTGCTCTGGGGTTGCACATCACTCTTCAAGCACAGTTTCTGCCAGGAGCACAGAACTCCCTAGCAGATGTATTGAGCAGACAAATTGTGGATCCCCACGAGTGGAAATTGGATCCTCCGGTATTTCAACCGTTGACATTGGCTTGGGGAACTCCAGACATAGATCTGTTCGCTTCTCCTCTAAATTTCCAACTACCAAACTTTTGCACAAGGATGTTTCACCCAAAAGCTTGGAAAGTGGACGCTCTATCTTTCAGTTGGAACAACCTTCACGTCTATGCTTTTCCTCCTCTGCCTCTCCTTACCTAGGTACTCTTGAAAGTCAGGAGGGACAAGCCTTGCATGATTTTAATAGCACCAGATTGGCCACGTCAGCACTGGTATCCTCTGCTGAGGAGTTTAATTCAGGAGCCTCCTTGGCCTTTACCACAGCTTCCTCATTTGTTGTCCCAGTCAAGCAGTCATTTGCTCAATGTCAGGGTGCAGTCCCTGCATCTAACGACCTGGCGTATTCTGTTTTAGAGCCTGTGGGTTCTCAGCTTCCCCAGCAGGTTTTGGATGTCATTTTGGAAGCTAGGCCTAGCACTAGAAAAGTTTATGCTGATAAATGGAAGAGATTTTTTCTTTGGAGCACAACAAAGGATTTTGATGTCTCGGTACCTAATTTGAGTTGTACACTGCAGTACCTTACTGAATTACTGGACAAGGGTTTGTCGTTTTCCTCTGTGAAGGTTCATGCTGCAGCCATTTCTGCTCACTATGATTGTGACCCTCCTTTATTTTCTCACCCTTTGTTCAAGCAATTTCTTAGAGGGGCAAAAAATATAAGACCCCACGTAGAGCTCCTACTCCTTCCTGGGATCTCAATTTTGTGTTGGAGAAGCTTACTTTGCCTCCTTTTGAACCTGCAGCTACGTCTGAATTGAAGTTTTGTCTTGGAAGACTGCCTTTTTGTTGGCCATTACTTCTGCCAGAAGGGTATCTGAATTGCAGGCTCTCATGGCAGTTGAACCCTTTCTAATATTCCATAAGGATAGAGTTTCGTGCATTACTAACCCTACTTTCATGCCAAAAGTGATTTCTAATGTGGCCTTGAACCAGTCTATCCATTTGCCTACCTTTTATGCTGATCCCCAAAATAAGGGGGAAAAATCTTGCATTCTTTGGATATACACAGGCAGTTACGTTATTATTTGAGCAGAACTAAGGAGTTCAGACAGACTCAACAGTTATTTGTTTCTTTTGCTTTGGGTTCACAAGGGAAAGCTGTTTCAAAGCAGACTATTTCAAAGTGGATTGGTAATTGCATTGCTTTTTGTTATTCTCATCATGGGAAGAATGTTCCTGCTGGGATTAGACCTCATTCCACTAGGGCTACTGCCACTTCTACTGCTTTTTTGAGGGGTGTAGCTACTAAGGACATTTTGGAAGCAGCTACTTGGAGTTCAGTTCATACTTTTACTAAGCATTATCATCTCCCTCTTTTTCTCCAAGTCCAGGGCTGGGTTTGCCTCTGCAGTCTTACAGGGCATGTTAGCAGCCCCTAATGTCTTTTAGTTTGCCAGCCTCCCTTTTCCTTTGCTTTGGGATTCTACCCACAGGTTATGACTGCAGCAATGTGAGACGAAGAACATAGTACAGTTTTGTACCTACCATAAATGTAGATGTTCGAGGATCCACATTGCTGCAGTCCTATTTTCCCTCCCTCCTTCCCCGCTTTGGTTTGGGGTTGTGGTTGTTGTTGTTATTATTACTTGGGGATAATTGTTATTTCTCTCCTTTATGGCTCTGGCCTTTTCTTTTTAAGGCCTTCTGACATCTGGGGCAAGAAAGACTGAGAATATGGCGTCGGTCATGCGCTTAAGTACTACTACGTACTGACGTCAGCTCCGGGCGCCCATGACCGACGCCAGCCTAACCCTTTGGTATTCGGGCCGACCGAGGACAGCAGACTACCCACAGGTTATGACTGCAGCAATGTGGATCCTCTAACATCTACATTTATGGTAGGTACAAAACTGTACTTTTTACGCTCCCATATCGTCCTCTGTTCTGTCTGTCTCTGATGCAGCCTGATATTTATGTAGTCACCTCCATGCGTTACTTTTTTATGCTCCCATGTCATACTCTGTTCTGTCTCTGATGCAGCCTGATATTTATGTAGTCACCTCCATGCTGTTTTATGCTCCCATATCATACTCTGTTCTGTCTGTCTCTGATGCAGCCTGATATTTATGTAATCACCTCCATATGTTACTGTTTTAAGCTCCCATATCATACTCTGATACAGCCTGATATTTATGTAGTCACCTCCATACGTTACTGTTTTATGCTCCCATATCGTACTCTGATACAGCCTGATATTTATGTAGTCACCTCCATACGTTACTGTTTTATGCTCCCATATCATACTCTGTTCGGTCTCTGATGCAGCCTGATATTTATGTAGTCACCTCCATGCGTTACTTTTTTATGCTCCCATGTCATACTCTGTTCGGTCTCTGATGCAGCCTGATATTTATGTAGTCACCTCCATACGTTACTGTTTTATGCTCCCATATTGTACTCTCTTCGGTCTCTGATGCAGCCTGATATTTATGTAGTCACCTCCATACGTTACTGTTTTATGCTCCCGTATCGTACTCTGTTCGGTGTCTGATGCAGCCTGATATTTATGTAGTCACCTCCATACGTTACTGTTTTACGCTCCCATATTGTACTCTCTTCGGTCTCTGATGCAGCCTGATATTTATGTAGTCATGTCCGTGCATTACTGTTTTATGCTCCCGTATCTTACTCTGCTCAGTCTCTGATGCTGCCTGATATTTATGCAGTCACATCCATACGTTACTGTTTTACGCTTCCGTATCGTACTTTGTTCTTTCTCTGATGCAGCCTGATATTTATGTAGTCACCTCCATGCGTTACTGTTTTATGCTCCCGTATTGTACTCTGTTCTGTCTGTGATGCAGCCTGATATTTATGTTTCGCTGCGGCCTGCACATCAGTGATGAGTGCAGCCACCTGCAGCTTCTCAGAGCCATGCACAACTGCAATGGCCTCTTCGTATCCCTGTCTCAGAGCCATGCACAACTGCAATGGCCTCTTCGTATCCCTGTCTCGGAGCCATGCACAACTGCAATGGCCTCTTCGTATCCCTGGCATCTTTCTCTTTCTTAACGCATCTCAGCATAGTGTTCTCCTTTATTACTGACTTCTCACAGTAACCAGTTAATTTGGTACGACTCTCAGGGCTGACTCTTAGGATGTGGAAAATGAATGACCAAAAATCCAGATTTACTTCTTACCAAGTCCTAGAGTGCCACTCCTCTGCATACTGCTTTTTCTTTGAGGTGTGGTGATCTTTGAGCTGGTATTTATATTTGGGTGAGTTTGGGGAGTCCCCCTGCAAAGAAAGTGGAAAGGAGAAAAGCAGTGTTTGGATATTGGTTCTTCTCCTGTATTTTCTGTCTTTTGTTCACAGTATTTTGGGACTCTGCATTGTGAGTCCTGACATTTCCACCGTGAGCTTTCTCACACTGCAGTAATAAGTACCCCAAG
This sequence comes from Protopterus annectens, assembly GCF_019279795.1. Lineage (NCBI taxonomy): Eukaryota > Metazoa > Chordata > Ceratodontiformes > Protopteridae > Protopterus > Protopterus annectens. The sequence goes on from NC_056747.1 coordinate 1,360,201,299, forward strand.
TCGTTTTCTTAATGTATGCATGCAGCTTTAATCTTTCCTCTCCATCTTGTAGTCCAGCTATGGGTTACTGTGTCCCACATGTAATTCATTGCATTTGCCCTGGTTATTCTGTAATTATCCTGCATTTCCATAAACCTGCAGCTGACCAGATGTTGTTCATTCATAGTGCCACCAATGTCTCGTGATTTGGAAATAAAAGCTCCATTATGAAGAAGTCCGTGCTTCGCAAGAGATGGTCTAATGCCAGTAGGCTTTAAGAATACAGCTCTACATGCAAGACATTCTTGGACTATTAAATCCCTCCCCTTTCTCCATGCTGCAACAAGACGTCCTTTCTTTCCAGATCTCTATTAGCTGTACACAATTCGCACACACTCACTCTCTCTCTCTCATGCACGCACTCTCTCTCTCTCTCTCTGTCACGCACTCTGTCACGCACTCTCTCCCTCTCTCACATTCGCACTCTCTCTCTCTCTCTCTCTCTCTCTCTCTCTCTCTCTCTCTCTCTCTCTCTCTCTCACATGCACGCACACACTCTCTCTCTCTCTCTCTCTCTCTCACACGCACACTCTCTCACATGCACACTCTCTCTCTCTCTCTCTCTCTCTCTCTCACATGCACACACACACACTCTCTCTCTCTCTCTCTCTCTCTCTCTCTCTCACATGCAGACTCTCTCTCTCTCTCTCTCTCACATGCAGACTCTCTCTCTCTCACATGCAGACTCTCTCTCTCTCACATGCAGACTCTCTCTCACATGCAGACTCTCTCTCTCTCTCACGCACTCACACTCTCTCACACACACACTCTCTCTCACACACGCGCACACACCCTCTCACTCTCTCTCTCTCTCTCTCTCACACGCACACTCTCTCTTTCTCACACGTACACACACTCTCTCACATGCACACGCACACACACTCTCTCTCTCGCGCACACACACACACATTCACTCTCTCGCGCACACACACACACATTCACTCTCTTGCGCACACACACACATTCACTCTCTCACACACACACACACACTCTCTCTCTCTCTCTCTCTCTCTCTCTCTCTCTCACACACTCTCTCTCTCTCTCTCTCTCTCTCTCTCACATGCAGACTCTCTCTCTCTCTCTCTCTCTCTCTCTCTCTCTCTCTCACATGCAGACTCTCTCTCTCTCTCTCTCTCTCTCTCACACGCACACACACACATTATCTCTCTCCCACGCACACACACTCTCTCTCTCACATGCACACACACTCTGTCTCTCTCACACGTGTAGACACACTCTCTCTCTCTCTCTCTCTCTCACACGCAGATGCACACGCACATTATTGGAGCTTTTGCAAACCTCTTTCTGCATATCATCCTTTGGTCATTTGTTGGGTAGGACACTTTGTCAGGAACTTCCGGAATGAGAACTTATGCTTTGGAGACTGTGTGTGGGACTGGAGCAGGTGGAAGGAAGCAGATCATGTGGAGACATGAACCATGATGTAGTAACATGAGCTTCTGATTACAGTGTGGGACTGGAACAGGTGGAAGGAACCGAGCATGTGGAGACATGAGCCATGATGTAGTAACATGAGCTTCTGATTACAGTGTGGGACTGGAGCAGGTGGAAGGAAGCAAAGAGCATATGGAGACATGAAGCATGATGCAGTAACATGAGCTTCTGATTACAGTGTGGGACTGGAACAGGTGGAAGGAAACAAATAGCATGTGGAGACATGAAGCATGATGCAGTAACATGAGCTTCTGATTACAGTGTGGGACTGGAACAGGTGGAAGGAAACAGAGCATGTGGAGACATGAACCTTGATGTAGTAACATGAGCTTCTGGTGTGGAACTGGAGCAGGTGGAAGGAAACAAATAGCATGTGGAGACATGAACCATGATGTATTAACATCTTCTGGTGTGGAACTGGAGCAGGTGGAAGAAAACCGAGCATGTGGAGACATGAACCATGGTGTAGTAACATGAGCTTCTGATTACAGTGTGGGACTGGAGCAGGTGGAAGGAAGCAAAGAGCATATGGAGACATGAAGCATGATGCAGTAACATGAGCTTCTGATTACAGTGTGGGACTGGAACAGGTGGAAGGAAACAAATAGCATGTGGAGACATGAAGCATGATGCAGTAACATGAGCTTCTGATTACAGTGTGGGACTGGAACAGGTGGAAGGAAACAGAGCATGTGGAGACATGAACCTTGATGTAGTAACATGAGCTTCTGGTGTGGAACTGGAGCAGGTGGAAGGAAACAAATAGCATGTGGAGACATGAACCATGATGTATTAACATGAGCTTCTGGTGTGGAACTGGAGCAGGTGGAAGAAAACCGAGCATGTGGAGACATGAACCATGGTGTAGTAACATGAGCTTCTGATTACAGTGTGGGACTGGAGCAGGTGGAAGGAAGCAGAGCATGTGGAGACATGAACCATGGTGTAGTAACATGAGCTTCTGATTACAGTGTGGGACTGGAGCCGGTGGAAGGAAGCAGAGCATGTGGAGACATGAACCTTGATGTAGTAACATGAGCTTCTGATTACAGTGGTATAGAACAGCACTGGAGGCCACTGAAAAATCTAGGAGCAGGAAACTGAAACCTAAAAGGCAAAGTAAACTGTACTTTGCAAACCTGTTGGCAGAAAATGCTCTTGAAGATCCAGTGTTATGGTGGGTATGTTGTACAACTTAACATTTCTGACATTGCTTTTGATATTGTACAGCTTAACATTCTGACATCGTTTTGGTATTTTACAACTTAACATTTCTGACATTGCTTTGATATTGTACAGCTTAACATTCTGACATCGTTTTGGTATTTTACAACTTAACATTTCTGATGTTGCTTTGGTAGCTGCTCTGAAATGCTCACATGAAGGCTGCATGCAACAATAAATGCACTTTGATCTTTGTCTTTTAGTTAAATGCTCTATATATGTGGCCAGAAATGAAACAACTCTAAAGATGGTGTTATGGACTGTTTGTCAGCAGTTATGACTAAGGCCTGGAGCTGAACTTAGGTTGAGGGGAAAAGTTTTTCGGGGTTGGAGGGTTCTGGGTTCTCCTATTAGATGAACAATGCTGTGTGTACATATTTAGTGCGCCCGATGTACACGTCCGAGCCTTGTGTTGACACTGACTGATGACCACCACTACAGTACTGCTGGTGCCTCAGAGGGCGAGTATGACAGTAGCCGTGATGCCTCAGAGGGCGAGTATGACAGTAGCTGTGTTTCTAGACATAAAACTTCATTAATCTGTTCTTTTCCATAATGGCAAACCTTTCCAATACTTTTTATTTTTAGGAAGTTAGGGCTTTATGGGGGGCCAGTTATTCACTAAGCTAGATTTGGTGGTTCAGATTAATTTTGGATTCAAAGAAGGGGCATGAAGAATAGTTATTCAAAAATGTTAAAACTCTTTTGCAATGTTCCTTTGCTGATCTGCTTACCTTTCTTGTGACTAGAAAATACATTTTTTGTTCCTTGAAACTGTAGAGGATAAACAAGAAGTTGGCCTGCTCTCTGAAGGCCCTGCTTAAGCGATATGTCACGTCAGAGGCTGTGGTAACGAGTGATGATCATGATGCTAATGTCCTCTGCTGTGCACTGGAAGCGGCATTCGTGCATGGACTGAAGACAAAATACGTCAAACAGGAGATGGTGTTCAGAGGAAAGAAGCCAGGAGGTAGAATATCTTTGCCGCAGCCTGTCTTTTGGGCACTACTCAAAATCATCACGCACAGGTAAAAATCTCCAAAGAGGAGAACTTGAAACATACTTTGTAAATCTTTTAAGTAAACAAAAATAGTAAAATTATTAAGCTGCAATTCCTTTATTGTTACGAAAACTTTAATTAGCTTGTTTCAACACTGCTCTGCGGAAATATTGACTTGATTATATCCTCAATATTTTTAAGACGTAACGCTGTTGCAGATGCAGTTCTCAGGCAGGAATTACGAGGCTTGATATTGGCTCTTCTGGACAGTGCTAGAATCAATGTTCTTAATCCATTTCAACGAATTACAACTTTCTCCAGACTAGGTGGAGTCTGTACCTAATAATTCCAACAGTTGACTTTAGCAACAGTGGTTGCAACCAGCAAGTTGCTGAGGGCTGTGAGACTTATCACCTCTAGAATTCTGATGGCTGTCCTGGTCAGATTGCACACGAGGCCTCCAGTGCTACCCAAGAAGTATGTGGAGTCAGCAGCCACAATCCCTGAATGATATCACCCTTCTGTTGTACCTTTAGAAAGCTAGAATGATCAGCCAGCCAGGCCAGATTGAACCGAGGGTGCCCTTCAGACAAAAGCCCTAAACTCAAACTCTATCCTTGATGTTTAAGGCCACCACAGAGACACACTCAAGAGGTCTCAAAGTACAGTGGGTTTTGAATGCAGGTCAACAGAAGGATATAAATTGTAAAGGAAATGATGGGTCTGATACAGACATTTATAACATGTGGAAAACAGACATTTTGTAGAATTCAACAGACAGCACTATTGTATGTGGTACATCAGCAGCCAAGGGGACTCATTCCTGTCCCCTTGTGCAGTCTGGCCATTACAGCTTGAGGGGTTACTTTTTCAGTCCCAGATAACCATATAGGTAGTCTGTATCCTGTAGCAGATAAACTGTCTAGATTATCTGCAGATTCCTTGCAGATCTCTCCTAGTGGATGGTACTCTGGGAAGACTTCCTATAAATTGGCAAGTGCCCCAGAATAGATATACTTGCCTGTCCCAGCAACAGATAACACTGGAAGTTCTGCTCTGCAGCAACTGGCAAAGAAAAATGGGCAGTAGATGCCTTCTTCTTCAGAAGCAGAGGTTTTGTTCTGCATGTGTTCCCTCCTTTCCCCGTGGTGATCCAGGAAGGAAGAAAGGTGGACCTAAGGATGTGCTTAATAGCATCTTTTTGGTCCCAAACAGCATCGGTCCTCTCCTTATTTAGAAGGTTAGGGTGAAACCTTATGTACTGCTACTGCAGATGGACAGCCTAAGTCAGAAGAAGGTGACCTTCATAGACTGGGTCTGTGTTAAATGTTCGAACATCCAAAATGTCGAACATTACATGGTCGAGACCAAATGTTCGACATAAAAAAAAAAAAAAAAAAAGAAACGCAGATAAAAACACTTTAACAGTATAGGCAGGGGGGGCAAGCCCCCTGCACTCCCCACAACCCTCCTACTTAAATATACAAACTCCGAGACCACACTTCAGTGCAGAAAAGGGAAATTCTCCCTATCTGCACCATGCAGTGCCATTGAAAGTCTATCTTCGAGCACTCAAAATTTAGAAAGTTTGGTCTCGACCATGTAACGTTTGAAATTTTGAGCGTTCGAAGATTTGATAGGTATCCCATAGACTGCATCCTAGAAACGCTGTATCACTGCCTGGAAGAATTAACTGTTTCTGTTCCAATGCCAATTCACTGAGGGCATACTGGTCATATTTAAGTATGCTAGGAAGTCTGGCATATAGAAATCTGTGTTAACTAAATAGAAGTTTCTGTTTGGTGCCTCAGGAAGAATTGGGTTCTTAGTATGACACAGTTTCATAATTCTCCACTAATTAAGTACCTTGATCAGTTGGGGCATATCAAATATCTTTGTAAAAGTTTATCAATTCCGCCTGCATGTCTGTGGACACCCCCCTACCCAGCATCAACACTAACCAGTTAATACTTCTTTAAAGGAGTCTTTTGTCTGAGACAGCACAGAAACAACTGACACAGCCCTCTTTTGAATTTGCTTTATTGCTGGCAATCACCTTACCTAGAATGATTTCAGAACAACAGACACTTATGCAGAGAGCCCCTTTTAGTCTTATGTAAGCACAGGGTAAGTCTTGGAACCACTTTTATGCTAAGGGTAATGACAGAGTTTGTCCTGACAAAAACTGTCAATCTCCATGTTTTCTTCCCAAATCTGCACATCAAAGGAGAGCGAATCCTTCGGTCCTTAGACATGCATGATATATTAACTGAATAAAACCAAGAATATTAGAACCTCAGATGAGTTGTATGTCCTTAGACATGCATGATATATTAACTGAATAAAACCAAGAACATTAGAACCTCAGATGAGTTGTGTGTCCTTAGACATGCATGGTATATTAACTGAATAAACGAAGAGCATTAGAATCTCAGATGAGTTGTGTGTCCTTTTTTTATCTAGGAAGAAGGAAAAGACACTGTTTAAACACTGTCCCTAAATGGCTAGCACGTTGTCTTTTGTCATGGAAAGAAGTTGGAGGGCACTGTGAGAACCCATAGGACTAGAGGTGCAGTAGACCCTATAGCCTTTTCTTTCTGGGGTGGGGGTGTAAGTGCAGAGCCTATTGAGGCAGTTACCTGGTCATCAATAATCAACATTTTCAACCACTGTTTACTAGGCACAGCTTCCATGGCTAGGTCAAGGGTTGCAGCTGCCATTCAGCAGGGCCTTTTGCAGCCCAGTACTGCCAATTTATATACAACCCTAGTTTTCCAAGCTCCACTAATCCTCTCCACAGTAAGGACTGCCACAGTAATCTGTATAAAAACCCTTGAAAATGTTCAAGTAGATCACTGTAGCAGTATTAGTTCCCTTCCACTGCCCCCTCTAGGGCTGAAGTTTTATACCCTATACCTATGCAACTACTACTTCTACCATTCTTCCCTTTCAAGATTCCTGGCCTGTTCTGGGAACTTTTATTTCTCTGATTCCTGAACCAGAGGATGTACTTGTGTCCCTGTTTCGATAGGACAATCCGTTCCTTGCATGGGTTCTTGTAAGATGGATACCCTGTGATTTACCTGGGCAAGATCATTCTAAAAGAATGCAGCAGGCATCAGTTTTATTCATGGAATATCCTGATTTCTCTAGGGGCAGATGTTTGCCGAGTCCAAAGAGGAAGGACACTGAGCTCTGGAAGTAGGTCGGTCTTCTGGACTGTGAGCCCCAGTCGTGAGGACTACAACAGCACTAATTACTTGAAACTATTAATACAAGTTATTACACAACTGTAGTGTATGGCTTAACAGAAAACATTTTGTGTTATGTGTACTTGTGTCTGCAGTGTAGGTGCCTTTGAACAGCAAGTCGAAATACATCACTGAGGCTACTGTGTGTTTGTTTCTTCACAGCTGGACATCAGATGCATGCAAACAAGTCCATGTTTTTTGGGTCAGACCGTGTGTGCGAAAGCAAAGGCAGTTACATGATAGGTGTGACAGTCATTGATGCAAGTTAAACTAGATAGTTGTGATCATTTGTTTTAATTTCGTCACAGTCAAACATCAGAGGGGCACAGAAGGCAACTTCCTTTTTGGGAGTAATGGTGAGGAGACATGCTGTCTAGAAACAATTGAGACAGTTCTAATTGTAGTATTATCTTTGATATGGCTTGTTGAGACAGATTATAATTATCTTTGATATGGCTTGTTGAGACAGATTATATATGTGTTTAGTGCAGCAAGGTAATGTACGTTGGGATCATTGTACCTTTTCTTTTCTACTGAATAAGACATCAAAAATGTGTGCAGAATTTGCCCTTTTTTTCGGAAGCAAACTACATGTGACAGCAAAGGGCAGTTAATATTCAATGAGCATTCATATGGCTCTTGCGGGCACATGCATATATCTGAGAAAAGCAAGTTGACCTACATTACTGTGACCACTCTGCCATCTAAGGAGGGTAGTGCATTCTCTCAGGAGTACTTTTAACGGGATACTGTGTACAGAGGGAGATGAAGGTAGTATTTACTGTAGTTTAGAGGCATAAAACAGATGCAGCCACTGTTTTATTTTTTAAGCTGTTGCTTTATTGCATTAATTTTATAAAGTAATTAATGCAGACATTTTTCGATTCATTTCACCACCCACAGTCATTCACATTTTTCTTATCACAGTAGGCAAGTATGTAATTCATAAAATTATACATATATTTTCTTTTAATAACATAAGACAAACGACACTCTTTGTTGTTTCCAGCAGTTGAAATGTTTTGAGAAAAAAAGGAAAACATCACTGAGAAATTGACTTGTTACTTCAAATTAAATTTGCAGATTTTTTTTATTTATCTGTCTAAAAGCACAAGTATTTTTGTGATGCAACCCTATAGTGATAAACTTCACAAGTAAGTCTCCATAGCTGTTTTGAAAGTGCCAGGTTTCCATGTTTTCCTCTTCTGTGAGCATACAGCAACTCTATAGGTAGTGGAATGCAGCCCATATCCACATTTTATGTTGTGTTTTCATTGCATCAGAAGTAAGCAATCGTAAATATTTCATCAGACATGGCAATATTACTTGTTACTGCATATAAAGTGAGGCCTAGTCATCATGTTCTGATAGAGGCATTGTGGTGTCACATAAATGAAGACTGAAACGCAGTGAAGTACTTGTGGAATGAAAGTCCTGCATGTATTTTATGCACAAGTATCCTGTTATAATTCCACAGCATCTTTATTAGGAATTTCATAGGAAAAATGTTATATGACCTCATTCACTGTTACCAAACACACTGTTTCAGCAGGCTTTGGGTGTTAGAATGACACATTTGGGGGATATGACTTGTCTTTAGGAACTATAGATAAACTAATGTGTAGAACATGTGTATTAAGTTGCCATTATGTTTGAAGTAAACATTTTGTATATTTTTACCAAAAAATCATTTACGGCATGTTCTAGCTAGAATGCCTTAGTTTAAAGCAGGTAAAGTGATGGGGTACACCAAAGTCCCTAAATACAGCAGAGTTAGGTATACTTCATAGTTCAGTAGCCAGTTATTACTGCCTGAGCATTTCATAATGAAATCTTTACGGAGAGTGAGGTATGTCCTTTTAATATGGGTATCACGTGCAGCTGTTCATATGCTTTCACTGTCATAGTCTGACATTTTGCATTAACTGATTCCATTGGGAGTGTTGTGTTAGAATATAGTGACGGGGTGATAGATGTTTACTAAGACGTTCTTCCTTATCATTGTTGGTCGCTTTTACTCCTGGGATATCTTACGGCTGATAGCTGAATGTCCATCCAGCATACCAAAGCCTTTACATTTTCCGGGTGTCATATGTTAGAGGTATGTCCTACGTGCAGTGCATAAGGTACATATATTATGTACAAGTACCTAATCCTCGGAACTTCTTTGCTGCTAGTCCAAACACTACATTTGAATTTGGTTTGCAAGATGTTCACAGAGTTAGTTCCACTATAGAACATTCTACAGACAAGTGCTCTGTTGGGGTGTCTTCCTTTCTTTTTTGTACCTGTTTACCATAAGTTTACATGTTATCCAGAAAGTGAAAATGTGATTGTAGGAGGCAAATTGTTACTCATGACCATACACAGTGTGAGATTTGTTAGTTACCTGTCATTTCTTTCCATTTACCTGGAGAACTAGAAAAACAAGCTTTTGACTCAGGGTGCCATGGCCAAATTTACCCACCCCAAAGTTCATCCGCCACTTAAAAAAGCAAATGGGGTGAAATAATCCTGCTGCTGTGCAGTCTCCACTGGACATCTTTGTTGGGTTGCATAAAGACCTCACGGACCATTTGGTGCTGCTGTCAGCTCCATCTGCTGTGACCTAGTTGGAGGCTGAAGTGGAGCTGCCTACTTGCATGTACAATGAGGCTGTGCCTAAGTCTGGTGCAGATGTGGAGGAGGAAGCACAGCTGATGATTTTGGAGGGGTCTAGGGGGATTCTCCAGATACTTGTTAGTGAAGAGGTGCCTGGAACCCTCATTGACTCTAGTTAGGGTCTGACTCTCCTAGATTTGTTAAAGCCAGTGGTGCTTTAAAAAGAACTGGAAAACTAAGCATGCGGCCCCTGTGGCTTAGGATCCCCACAATGAATGGCAGGATTTTACTCCTGGCTTTTCAGTGCTCTTAAGCCCCCCCCCCTCACCTCTCAAACTCCTGCCTCTAAGAAACTGTACAAGTTCTGTAAAGTTTCTGAAGCAGAACATTTTTATATAAAAGCCCTTCCTCTGATCCTGCTGTTGTTTCTGTGTCCACTGATAAATCGTCCAAGTTGCTGTCGTCTTCTAAGCTTTTGCCTTCTGATAAGGGTAGCTGTGCTATGGACAGGTATGGTAATAATGTATATATGTCTGCTACCTTAGCCGTCAGTGCTAGTACTCACCAGACATGTATGATTAGGTATGTGCTGTCTCTTCTCTCCCAACTTGGGGACATTCTGATGATTTGCCTGACTCAGAGGACAAGACGTGTGCCATTGCCCTTTTGATCTCTGCTTCTTACTTGGCTCTTCATTTTATTAAATGCAGTTATGATGCTGCTGATGCCTCATCTAGGGCAACTGCATCTGGATTTGTTATGAGGAGGTATTCATGGTTACACCTCCGTGCTCTTCTGAAGACATCAAGGCCAGATTACTGGATTCTGCGTTAGACCACCAGAATCTCTTTGGCTCTGTTGTGGCTGAATTCTTGTAAGACCCCACAGGATAAGGGTAAAGTTATGCAGGATTTAAAACAAATCTTTGTCTCTTCTGCTCCTTAGTTTCAAAAAAGTTATCCTTCTAAGCTTTCCCTTTGGGTTCCAGGCCCTCTAAAAGATTTACTGACAGTACCACGGTAATGTGGTACACCAACAAGCGGGGGGGGGGGCACAATATTTTCCCTTCTTTGCAAGTTGTCTCTTCAGGCTTGTGATTGTGCAGCCTGCCATCATTTGGTTCTTCAGGCAGTCTGTGTTTCTTCTGAGCACAGTCTAGTGCCAGACACTCTCTCCAACAGGTCCAGGACAAATCCTCAAAATGGATGCTTGACGGGGACTTGTTTCTTGACATTGTACATCAGTGGGGTACTTCTTAGCTAGATATTTATGGCTCCTCTTTGAACAGACAACTTCTCCAGTTCTGCTCCAGAGTGCCAAGTCCTCTGGGTTGGAAAATGGACATCATCATCATCAGCCTCCTTTTTCCCATTTTCTAAATGGTTCCAGTGTGTCGTGCCAACTGTTGCCATCTTTGTCTCTTCAGTGCCACTGTCCTGCCTTTTTCAGCACTCATGCCTGACTGGTCCAGGTCTTCTCTCACACAGTCCATCCATCTCTTTGCTGGATGACCTTGTTTCCTCTTTCCTTCTTCCGGTCTGTCCCAAATCTTCTTCACCATATTGTTCCCAAACCACCGTAATCTATTTTGTCTGACCTTTTCTGCAACTGAAACTTCTTTGGTTTCTGTTCTTTTCTCCTCAGTTCTTAGTCTGTCTCACAGTGTGCATCCTACCACCCATCTCAGGCACTTCTTTTCCATCAGCTCTAGCTTTCTCAATTGCTCTGCCTTTACTGCCCAGGTTTCTGTACCACACAGTAGTACTAATCACACCACTTCTTTTGTACACCTTATTTTTCAGCTTCTTTGGCATTCTTCTGTCATAGACTACACCTGACAATCTGTGCCATTTGGCTGCAGGCCCTCTGATTTTAGCTTTGACCTCCTCATTTAGACTTCCTTCTCCTCAGCCATCCCTCCAAGATACTTGAAGCTATTTTTCTGTGCCGCTGTTTTCCCTTATACCTTATTGCTCAGCGTCTTCTGATCCACCCCATTTGCTACCATTACAACTGTTTTATTTGTACTCTCTTTCATCCCGTACGCCTTTAGCTTTACATTCCATTCCCCTATTCTTTGCCAAAGTTATTTTTTGGAGTCTGCCGTTAATGCCACATTGTCTGAATGCAGCAGCTTTGTTATCTCTCCCCTCCAACCTGTTTGCTAATTTAGTCCATCATCAGTATGAACAGTAGTGGGCTCAGAGGTGAACTCTGATGCACACCCACTCCCACTGGGAACCGCTGTTTGAGACTAAGCAATGTTCATATTTGAGTCATTAGGTCATTGTGTATAGCTTGCACTATTTCTGCCAGTGTTTCTTGGACTTCAAACCACCACGTGACTGCCCAGTCCACTTTCTTGGGGGCTTGTCATATGCTTTCTGCAAGTCCAGCAATGCCACGTTGGACTCTTTCATCATTTCTAGCTTCTTCTCCACTGTCCGTGTCGCTGCAGACATCAGGTCAGTTGTGCTGCATCCTGATCTGAATCTGAACTGTCATCTCCTGTCTTACTTTCTGCTAATGTACATTACTTTGTCAATCAACCTGTCCAGAACTTTCATACAGTGTGATACGAGTTTGATACCTTTGTACTGCCCACAGTTGTGGATGTCCCCTTTGTTCTTGAACACTGGCACTAGTATACTTATTCTCCAGTCATTTGTGGTACGCCTTTCTCTCCACACTGCTGTGAGTACCCTCAGTAGCCATTTCTCCCCTGTCTCACGCAGCGCCTTCATCGTATCTGCTGTGACCTCATCTGCGCCTGCTGTTTTCCTTGACTTCATTTTCCTTAGTGCTGTTCTTCTGTGGAGGGCTCCTTCTCTTTTCTCATTGGAGATTTGTACAACTTCTCTGGGGTTTTCTTCATTCAGAAGTTGCTAGAAATACTCCTTCCATCTCCCTGTCATGTCCTGTGGACTGGTGAGAAGGTTGTTGCTGTCATCCCTTTATGAAGGGTGTCAAACTGAAAAATAAAGAAGATAAGTTATTGTCTTGCAACCTGATAGTTTCTTTGTTCCATTTACTGACTCATTTTTTCAGAAGCTCTTAGAGTGCCTCTTATGCCTTGTTCTTTTCTACTGCAACTCCTTCCTTAGCTGACCGGTATTCCTTCCTAATCTGATCTATCTTTTCTATTTCCCATTTTTGCTGCACTCCTTCTTTTGACGACTTCTTGGACTTCTACAGTTAACCACCGTCTTTCCTTATGTACCTTATTTCTATACCTGGCTGGGCGACATATCTGTTCTGTACTCCTCACACATGCTGTTTTGAGGCGCTGCCATTCTTCACCTTCCTTTCTTGAGGTGGTAGAGCCCTGAGTAATTTCTTGAACTGTTGTGCTTTCTCTCCAATCAGCGTACAGGTCTTCAGCCTGGTCTCTGTTGATCTTAGTCCCTTCTCTGACCTCTTCATGCAGCTGATTGTTGCAGTCAGTGGTTTATGCTGTGGGCCGACTGCTTCACTGTGGATGACTTTGCAATCACCAATTCTACACCAGTACCCTTTTCTTACTAGGAGGAAGTCTACCAGAGTTGTATGTTGGCCACTCTTGTACGTGATCGTATGACAGTCTCTTTCTGAACAGTATATTGGCCACCATCGAGCCTTTTGCCTTCTTTATTCCGGTTGTCCCACCCATGTGGACCTAGGCAGTCCTCATATCTAGTTTTGTCTGTTGTGATATGTGCATTCACATCACCCATTATCAGCACCAACTCATGTTGTCCTGCTTTATCTATTAGGTCTTGAAACTGCTGCCTGAATGTACTCTTTCCTTACTATCACCACTCTACTGTGGGGCACAGGCCAAGACTATGAATACTGTCCTATCATTACACTGGAGTCTGATTGCAGTGAGTCTGTCATCAGTTCTGATGGCATTCCTCACTGCCTTCTGAAGCATCTCCCTCACCACGATACCCACACTATTTCTAGCCTGTCCTCCTCCTGAGTAAAGTGTACACCACCATATCTTTTTCTTGACGGGGTATTTTTCGGTACACCTCTTACCCTCTTCCTCTACTTTGAAAGGTGCTGAAGAAGATTATGTGGGACACGCCCAAAATATTGCTGGTGACTCCCTTTTGGTCCAGACAGTACTGGTTTCCCCTTTTTATTTCATCTGTCCAGAAGCAATCTTCATGGATTACCTCACAGGATGGATCTTCTCACACATGGTAAGGGATCTGTCATTCACCTTCACTTGTCCACCCTTCAGCTGACACTTTGGGTCATAGGACTGTGATTCCTTTTAGGCACAATTTCCCGAGGAAGTGCTTTGGGTTTTGCAAGAGGCCAGAAAACCCACTACTAGGAAATCATATGTGACTAAATGGATGAGATTTTCTAATGGGCATCTTATGCATGAGCTAGATACATTTTCTGTCGGGGTTCCTACAGTCCTTTCTTCTTTGAGTGAGTTCCTCAATTCTGGTTTCGAATATTCATCTTTCAAAATTCATTTGTCATCGATTTTTGCTTGTTTCCCTCTGAATCCATCTTTGGCTTCTAGCTTTGAAGTGAAACAATTTTTAAAAGGCGTACTTTGTATTGTACTTTATATTTGGTCTCCAAGAAATCCTATTCCTCCTTCTCAAGGCCTTCATTTTGTTTGTGAGAAATTGACTCAGTCCCCTTCTGAGCCTGCACTTTCTTCTTCCCTACACCATTGTACTTGGAAGACTGTACTGGTGGTGGTTCCATCTCTTATGCTTTTTCATGGGAACAGCGCGTCTCTTTGAACCACTCGTTTTTCTGTGCCCAAGTTGTTTAATGATTTGTCTGCGAACAAGTTCCTTCATCTTCCTTCTTTTTCCCTTCTCCACAGATCCTAGTGAGAGAGTTATATGCACCTTGCATTTACATAGCTCAGATATTAACCTGGACAAGACGACACTTATCAGGAAATCTGAATAGCTTTTGTTCCAGAAATTGGGCTTGGCAGTATCCAAGCAGACTGTCTCCTGTATTTCTAAGGTTGGTTTTTTTTTTTTTTTGTTCTTTTAATGGCAGCTTCACTCTTCTGTTCATGCTCCGTGTGGAGGAATCTTCCGGTGCTTTCTTGACGGGTCTGAATACTAGATCCATCTTGGAAGTTGCTACTTGGTCTTTCACCAGACATTACTTTTTTTTTTGTAAACAAAGATTTTAATTGCATCTTGTTTAAACTGATGCAGTAAAATACTTTAGATGGAGACGTTTGTGTCTTTATTCCTGGGGCCAGATTCCAAAAGAGTTGCACTGTGTAAGTGGTCACTTAGAGTGACAGGAAGTGTTTTTGAAGTAGGCCCCTGGTTTCACCAGCTTTACTGCATTCTGTAACTGAAGGCAATGATGTATTATTTTGAGAGTGTTGTATCATTTAAAATGGTTTTAGAATTATGCTACCACTGATAGTTGTATGTAGCCTTTTTGGTGGAAAAAAGCAGAGGTACATTTTATTTATTTCCGTCTGACAATTTCAGTATTATCTGAATTATATCTTAGTGTATTCTTATAAAATGAGAACCAGAAATATTACTTGTTTACCAGAAAAGTGATATTTCTGTGATTTTCCATGCTATAGAAAATTTTGCATATTTTTACCTCTTCTGTCAGGCTTCTACAAATTTGAGGTTATGCTTCCTGCTTGCTCTAGGAGATATTAGGTCATGTAGTATGCTGTACAGAGGTCAGCATCTAACAATCTTGGCCTGATAATTTTATAAGTACATCTAGAAGCAGTTTTGAAATATCTTTATTTGAAAATAGGTTCAAATCTAGGTTGGAATACCCATTTAAAATGCATAGACAGTAGCATTTGCAAAATGGCTTGCAAATAAGTATAACTTATTTTTTTCAGAATGAAAAATAAAAAGTCTGTCAGGTACTTAACTGTAATAATGATGCAATTTGGTGTCTAAAAGGAGTATGCATTTCTGCACATGAAAGTTATGTTTTTGTTCTTTCTATATGTTGGTCCATTAAAATGACATTTAAAATTTTCATTAAAATTTAAGATTCATCTGCTTACTTCCCTTCAGTGTAGGGGTCTAGAATACAGGTGTCAAATAAATAATTATGCCGGTAACATTTCTTGAAAACAAATGAAATAATTTGTAGATAATAGGGAATTAAATAATTTGTAGGTAAATGGGTATTTGTATTCAAACATATCCACAAAATACTATTTTATGCTATTTCTCAACAAAATTGTAAGTATTAACTGGGTTAATAAACTTAATTGCTGTGTGCTTATCCTGGGATAGAGATGGTACATAACAAATGGGATGCCAGATGAGCCCGTAAGGTTAGATGCCATGTGCTTATAGTTGGATACATATGGTACACCGAGGGAATAGACAGGATGTGCCCACAAGGTTGAACGCTGTAAGCTTATCTTTGGATGGAGGTGGCACACATGGAAGACCAGCTGTGCAGTACTGTAAGCCTCTGGTGATCACTCCAGCTGTGCCATACTGTAAGCCTCTGGTAATTGCTCCAGCTGTGCCTATTGTAAGCATCTGGTAATCACTCCAGCTGTGCCGTACAGTAAGCCTCTGGTGATTGTTCATGGATGTCAGTTGGGTTAGTTCTGGAAGATCATGTCAATATCTTTCTGAGCAGATTTATATTTGTTTAGCAGGGTAATGCACTTATCAGATGTGACCAATTTAAGGTGCATCCCAGGTGAAATAAATTTCATAGTATATATAAACACTATGTACGTACATAAAATAATAGTGCACAGGTAAAGACCTTATTATATGCACTGTCAAGTTATACCAGTACAGGTAAAATAAATATAATGGCAAGAAAAAAGTCAGTTAGATGTTTGGTAGGTTAATAAGTGTATTGGATCTCTTTGAGGGGGTATTTCTTTAATTCTAGTTTGAATCTGGATTATGTGTTGATTTCTTTAAGTCATTGGGGAGATTGTTTGTCTTGATGCAATTGGATCAGTAGAAACTACAGATTCTAGTAGAACCAGTTGTATAAAATCTGAGTGTAGCTGTATAAAACTGGTTCCTAAAACAAACTACGCAAGTGGGGAGTGTTAGCATGGATCAGCTGTTTAATCAGTTCCGTTGGTCCGTGCAGTTTGCGTGAGGTGTATTTTTGTGCAGTTTAATTTTAAGGCATACGCCCCTTGACTGAGTTTGTGCAATGGTAGCGTGATGGGAATAAATGGTCAGATAGCATATTGCATTCATAGCTTTGGGAAGAACTTTTAACAGTTTGTGCTGCTGCAGTCACCCCTGCATCTGTTTGGGTAGTTTTGCCACATCATGCCATGAGTAAGCTTTCTATAAGAGTTTCCTATTGTACAGGAGGAGCCACCAAATATTTTGGGCTTTGATTGGTGGTAACAATTTCTTTATGGTAAGACACCAGAGTGCAATTTTTTGAGAAGTAATGACTTGCTGAAGAAATACTTGCTGTGAGTGTATAGAGGTTTAACTGTATATTTGTTTGTTCGTTCTCTCCTAACAGGGATGTGATAGCCGAATTGGAGCAGTTAAGTTTTATTAATACGGATGTAGGACGGTGTCGTGCTTGGTTGAGGCTTGCACTGAATGACAGCTTAATGGAGTCTTACATGATAACATTGCTTCGTGAGAGGTCTAACCTGTCTGGCTTTTATCAGCCCTTTGCAGTCCTGCTTGATACAGAAGAATGTGAGGTTCTGCTCAGCTACTTACAGGGTCTGTCTTCCCTCTCTTTTCAACTTTCCTTCAAGTCAGCAGTTCTAAATGAATGGACGATCACTCCCTTGGCCCTAGCAGGACTGTGTCCTGGCAGTGACGAAGAGATACTAAATTGTTCTAGCACCCAATCCAAAAGAAAGGAATATGAGGATTCTGCTTCCCAGTCCTCTGAATCGGACAGTATTGAGGTTCAAACCGGGAATGATGTGGATAACGGTGGGAAACCCGTAAATGCAAGCGATCTCACCTCCTCTACGCTGAGTCTCGATACATTAGAGTTTTCCCAGCTCTCCTCCAGCATTAGTTCTGATAGCCTTCTTCAGGCTAATGCTACAAAAACTTCTGACAGATTGACTGAGGAGCCGTGGTCATGTGACTCTGATTTGGGTACAGCCAGTGCAGATGAATGCAGTCGATGTTTACAGGAGTGAGTATTATGAAGCTACTTGCTGATTCATTATGTTTGTCTCTGCAGATCATTATTTGAAGTAACAAAGTGCTAATTTCATGGCTACTTGTTTTAAAAATCTTTGTTCAGAAGGGGTGTGTCTGTGTGTGTATGTGTGCGCGTATGCGTGTACACTTATAGTTGTGTAAAACTCTCTTATGACTGCGTTATACTGCAACTACTGTTCACTTCAGGAGTTTTGTTTTAGACTTGAATGTTCAAGGAAACATTACTTTCAGCTAATTTCATTTACCTTAGGGAAAGTGTATAGAGTAGTGTCCTTTTTCAAATTGTTAATAGAATAGTTTAATACATGTTTAAAAATAGATGCAAGTGTTTTCATCCTGACAGTTGTGTAGATAGCAATTCTAATAAAAGATGTTTTTGTTAGTAAATTTTTCATTAACAACTCATTAGAGGAAATGTATTAGATTTTTAATGCTTTATTGGAAACCATTCTAAAACTTCTGCAGTACGTATAAAGGCTTCTATACATGTTCTCACACACGCACGGATGTATGTTTCTGCATGTCCATGCTCATCTATACATGCTAAGTTTTGCTGTTGATTTTTAATGTTTAAGGTTTTGTGACATATTACAACTGCCAGAGTTGAGTACTGACTGCAAGAAGGCATAAATAAAAATTAGTACACATTTATGTAAATATACAAGTGTATAATTATTGCCAAAAGCTGTCATTAAAACGTAACATAAAATTGGAGTTAGTAATTTTTTCCTGATCATAAGATGTTCTTAGTGTTTCACTGTTGCAGTCATTACGTTTGGGTAATCTGCTGGCAGGTTGCCCTCAGTCGGCCTGATTAACAAGTCTTGGGTCCTGCGTCGCTTGCTGTCCCTTCTTCCATGTCAGGTCGTCATGGGTATAAAACATGCAACCGACGCCATTACATCAGTCTTTCTTGCCGCGCAGTGCCCGAAGCAGAAGTATCGCAAGTGCCGGTCGGCCGACTCCTGAAATTTTCGTTTTCGAGTTTCAGAACCGAAGTCTTCAACTAAAAGCTAAGTACTCCGTTGGGGAAACTTTTTCTTGCTCCTTACCGATGTCAGTAAAAGTTAATAATTGCATTACTTGTGGGAAACACATACCTCATAAGGATTTTCATTTGTACTGTATTCCATGCCTAGGCCCTGACCACAACGTGCCTTGCTGTCGGTTTTGTGCTAAATTTAATCAACGCACGATTAAACGTCAGTATATTTTTGCTTCTAAATATTTTGGCTCAACATTTAGCTATCCAGAAATGTCATCGGTTAGCAATCCGACTACCAGAATACCTAAAAAAATGCAAAAAAAAGACAGAGACAGACCGACGCTTCTCCTAAGCCAGTCGCTGGTTCGCTGGTACTCAGTGAGGCACTTTCACAGCCCCTGATACCCACTACTTCTGATTTGCAGGCCTCTACTGAGACCCATTCGGAGTCCGGTGTGCCGCGAGATGCTTCAATTATGGAACCCACGGATGTCTCTGCCTTAGATGGGTCCGGAGCCGCTGTGCAGGCACCGGCTTCTGAGGGTGTTTTCAGGCCTACAGATTTGTATATTAGACCGACGCCATCTTCAAAACTAAGGCCAAAATCTAAGTCTCTGTCTAAAAAATCGACGCCTGGGCCACGTGCAGGCCCCTATGCCTAAAAAACAAATGATCAAAATTGCTGAAGGTTTAATTACTCTGATCAGGGGTAGCCAACCCCCTCCTTCTAAGAGGCCTAGGCAAGACATTGATTATGAATCCTCTGAACAGGATTCTATTTCTTCTGACTCTTCTAATGAACAGGATTTGTCTATTCCTACTTATGAGGACTCTAATGCAGAGGATTTCATTCCTTCTGCCTCTCCCTCTGAGGATTTTTCTTTTGGGGAAACTTTGCATGCCTTAAGAGTGCATTCAGGGCAAATGGAGTCTAAATCAAATGCACCTACATATCAATCAGAAAGAGATGCTAGCTGTACAGAATGCTCTGACAGCCTTCAAAGACTACCTTCATCCAGGACAACTAATGATAAAAACAGACAACACCACAGTTATGTGGTACATAAACAGGGGGGTACACATTCCTACCCCCTTTGCAGACTAGCCATGGCATTGTGGAACACAGCTTTGACCTATCAGATACAACTACAAGCTCAATTCCTGCCAGGAAAGCTAAATACTCTGGCAGACGAACTAAGCAGAAATCTTATGGACCCACACAAATAGAAGTTGGAACCACAGATTTTCAAAATGTTGACATGCAAATGGGGGAACCCAGACATAGATCTTTTTGCATCACCCCAGAACTATCAGTTGGACAAATTTTGCACAAGAATTCATCATAAAAAAGCTCAAGAATTCATCACAAAAATGGAAAAACCTATCAGTCTATGCCTTTCCCCCTCTGCCTCTGCTCTCCAAAGTTCTACTAAAAGTCAAACAGGACAAGCCAAAAATGATTCTGCTTGCTCCATACTGACCTCGCCAACACTGGTACCCACTCCTGCGCAATGTGTCACACCTTCCTCCGTGGCACCTGCCTCAGACACCTTACCTACTGTCTCAGCAGAACTACCAAATTCTGCACACTCTGCTACAAACATTGAATCTTGCAGCGAGGCTAATCAACTAATTTCACCCTTTGTATCCCTCAGCAAGCCAGTGATGGATGTCATTTTGGAGGCTAGAAGGCCTAGTACTAGAAAATCTTATGCTGACAATTGGAAAAGATTCTGTGCCTGGAACCACTCACAAGGAATAAGCACAGCAATGCCCAATATTCCTCAGATTCTGCAATACTTGACTGAGATGCTTCACAAGGGCCTATCTTTTTCTTCCATAAAAATCCATGCCTCTGCCATTTCAGCTCATTACAACACAGAACCTCTCCTCTTCTCTCATCCTCTGCTAAAGCAGTATCTTAGAGGGGCCAAAATTTTAAGACCTCCCAGGAGAGTACCAACTCCTGCATGGGACTTCAATTTTGTTTTGGAAAACTCACTCTCCCTCCTCTTGAGCCAGCTGATACTGCAGACCTAAAATTTCTCTCCTGGAAACAGCTTTCCTTTTAGCAGTCACTCCAGCTAGACGGATTTCAGAATTACAGGCTCTTATGACAGTGGAGCCTTTCATTATTTTTCATCCGGTCAGGGTGGCTCTCAGGACCAATCCATCTTTCATGCCTAAGGTGGTATCTAGTGTGGCCCTTAATCAGACCATTCATCTGCCAACTTTCTTCCCCAATCCACAGAACAAGGGGGAGCAGTTTCTGCACTCATTGGACATAAACAGACAACGTAGATTGTACTTAAACAGGATGAAATCTCTAAGAAAATCTGAGCAACTATTGGTGGCATTTGCTGCAGGGGCAGAGGGAAAAGCTATTTCAAAGCAGACTATTTCTGAATGGATAAGCCACTGCATTTGTTTCTGTTATATACACCATGGTAAACCTATCCCCAAGGGGATCAGGTCTCATTCCACCAGGGCTGCATCTACTTCTGCAGCCTTTTTCAGATGGGTTCCTACCAGAGACATTCTAGAAGCTGCTACCTGGACCTCAGTTCATATGTTCACCAAACATTACCATTTACCTCTCTTCTATAAATCCAGAGCTGACTTTGACACTGCTGTCCTGCAGGGCCGTATAGCTGCCCCTAATGCTGTATAAATCCATCCTCCCAACCATAGCTTTGGGATTCTACCCAAATGTAATGACTGCAACAGTGAAACATGAAGAACATAGTACAGTTGTGTACACTTACCATAAATGTAGATGTTCGAGTGTATTCACTGTTGTAGTCCTAACAGCAGAGCAAAGGGGTTCTACTCCAGACTATTCCTAGTTCCAAGAAAAAAAAAAAAGACCACCCACCAGACCTGTCCACCTTAAAATACATACATCATTGTCCCAAATTTTCAAAAATGTTGACCCAGCAACAACTTCTTCATGCTGGGCAAGGAGAGTGGCTGGTAAACCTAGATCTCAGGAGGCATACCTGCGCCCCCCCTTATCTCAATTAATCTGCAGAAGATACTCAGGATTTCTTGCAGGATCAGAGCACTATTCACTTTACCCTCCCTCCAGCCACCTATTTTTCTCTGGCTATACCGCTTTCTTTCACTATGCTTAAAAGCCCTTGTGGTGTATTTACTTTTTGGGATTGGAGGTACATTTTTTGTGTTTTTAATTTTATTTGCTCCCCATTTGGGGGTCACCTGACATCTGGGGCAAGAAAAACTGATGTAATGGCGTCGGCTGTATGTTTTATACCCCTGATGACCTGACATCATGGAAGAAGGGACAGCAACAGACGCAGGTCGTAAGACTTTGTTAATCAGGCCGACTGAGGGCAACCTGCCAGCAGATTACCCAAATGTAATGACTGCAACAGTGAATACACTTGAACATCTACATTTATGGTAAGTGTACACAACTGTACTTTCCCCATACGGCGTTGTACATTTAACAGTAATTTCTGCTAACTTAGTACAGTAGGTAGAACCGAACCTTTGACTATGTAATAGGCCTACATTAGTCTGTAGCATGGACTTTTGTGCGAATTTGAATGGATGCTGCATTAGGAAGAGCTATCTTAATTACGATGTGCAGAGTTTTACGTACCACCTAAACTGATAAATCTTTGCTGCTTCACTTGTAGAATGATTTATGTAAATTAAAATTTGCAAGTTTTATAATCCATAAAGAAAATTCCATTTTAAGAGGAAATGTGGCAAGAACTGCAGCTCTTACAAGGTCTAGTAGCCTCTACTGTTTGAGATGCAGGTTTTTTTGCATCAAACTTTCAAAGAACTTTTCATGAGATTCTCTTTCTTACTTTATAGTAGTCAGGCATTAAAACCATTGAACTGTTTCACGTCTATGATTTGTGAATGTGGAGTTAAGGTGCTCTCTTGCTGTTTTGCTTCCATGATTTGTGAATATGGAGTTAAGGTCCTCTCTTGCTGTTTCGTGTCTATGATTTGTGAATGTGGGTTTAAGGTCCTCCCTTGCTGTTTTTGCGTCCATGATTTGTGAATGTGGAGTTAAGGTCCTCTCTTGTAGTCTCTGTACGTCATCGTGTGTGCTCTGTTTTCCTCCAAAATCTCCCAAGACATGCAGTAGGTAAATTGTTGATTTACTAAATAGCCATTAGGTACACATGTGATGTCTTAGGGTGTATCCTTCAAGAGGATGCAGGTTCAGTCCAGGATTAGTTCTCTGCCTTAAACCTCTCTGATAGGCACTAGCTCAGATCCATCCGAAAATGAGTGAAAGAAAGATCGTAAACTTGAATGTGGATTTAATGGTTGAATGTACTGAATTTCATTTATGAAATTAAACATGATTTAATGGCTGTTTTTGCTGTTAGTGCTTTCAGGTTCTGGATGGCCACTGTTTTTGATTGCCAAAGCCGACTACTGTTTTGCGCACAGACACACGCGCGGGCACACACACACACACACACGCGCGCATGCACACACATGTGCACACACACTCACACACGTGTGCACGTACACACACAGCAAGAAATAAATAAATATTGCAGAAACACTTGAAATTAATATATCTATGTATAATTTATGTATATATGAGAGAGCAAAATAAAGAGCAGGCATAAGCAAAGAACGAACCAATCACTTGGAAACTAAATTTTCTTGCCCCCCCCCTCTCACCCCTGTTTTAATTATCTTTTTTTCCAGTTTTAGAGTTTTAGTTCTTTCACCAGAGGTACTGAAACTTCTGTTTATACGATGCAGATAATTTATGCAGAGTGAATTATCTGACAACCCTCCCTATCAAACCCAACACCATTCTCTTGGTTAGCTTTGCCTATCCTTCCATTAACTGGAAAACCTACTGTACCCCAAATAAGTATGCCTGATTCCTGGACTACATTAATGCCAAGTATGATGACTTCCTAGTTCAAACCCCAGTGAGGGTTTCAAAATCACTTAACCTGGTTCTCACTAATATAGTCACCCCGCCCCCATATTCAACAGCTCCGGTTGTAGCATCAGTCATCATATCTGATGACCATGCAGTAATAGTTACTATAAGGGTAAAACCTGATTTACCAAAAAAAAAAAAAAAACTTGTGTCTTCAGAGGCTCTTCCACGGTAGACTTACTCCGGCTAACTGAAGACCTGTTGAAATGTAAACACCTCAGTGACCTCATCTTGCATACTGCCACATTTATGGATAAAGTCTGTGCCTACGTCTAAGCATGTATTTATGTCGTGGTCCCAGTAAGACAGAAATCTAATGACAAAGTCAGGAATAAACCCCAGTGTTGGAACCCTGGTATAAGCAAACTGTATAATAAGATGATGAAAGCCGTAGCCTGTAACCTGTAAGAGCAGTCTTAATTACCCCATCGTCTAGAGGAGAGTTCAAAAGGGTCAACAAATAACTTAGAAGCAAAATACCAGAGGGTATCCCACTTCTCAAGGGGGAACCAGCACTGACTCTGAAAACTACAGGTGTGTAAGCCTTACCTGCCTTATCTGTAGGTAATGGAGCCCATCATTATAGAGTTCATTAACAGAGGCGCAGGCAGTCTACAGGAGGTTATCAATAAGCTAATGCAGCTAAATATCACCCCCCACCCCGTGCTACCTGCTGAACAGGTAATGACAGAACCCAGTCCAGTTGTGTTGGAAGCACAGACAATTATTAACAGTGCCCGCAGAGATTGGTTCTGGGAGCCCTCTTCTTTGGTATTTACAAATAATGCAATGCTAACCTCAAGGGTTTGCGGCTGACCGAGTTTGCATATGTCTACAAACTTGGAGTGGTTATAAAGTCCTCAAAAGACCACCAAATTTTCCAGGAGGTTCTAACACATACCAAAAAGTGGTGGTTGGACCATGATCTTAAACCAAATGCCAAGAAATGCAGCTTTATGTCCTTTGGCAAACTGGGGCACCCGTGCATCTACTGCATAGGTGATACCTCTTTGAAAATTGGTTCAGTCATTAGGGACCGGGGTACTTTCATTGACAATGAACTATCCTTTGGCCACCATGTGCCCACTGTTAGGAAATCCTTTTTATGTAGCAAGATTAATCCTCACGGGATATCTTCTAGATCCAAGGAAGTCATTATTTCCCCCCAATTGTCCCTTACACAGCCAATAAGAGTATAAAGTCAGAGTCAAAGTAAGTGTAGAAGTAGCAGACTCCAAGTTGGACTGCCGACCAGTCACGAGTTGAGTCCCACAGGGATCGCTCCTGGGTCCTCTCCTGTTTGGCATCTACTTCTCAGAAGTCCAGGCCAACACGATGGGGCTCTAGCTGACCAAGTTCGCAGATGACTGCAAGCTGGGAGCCATTAACTCCCCAAGTGATGTAGACATCCTACAGAAAGGCCTCACTGAGACCAATGACGGAGGTGGGAGGTTGGCATAATGGTTAAGGTGTTTGCCTTACAAACACATGGTGCAGGGTTTGATTCTCACATGGGCTAATTGGCTAGGCTTAAGTTGGTCCACAAGGGCAGCTAGCCTAGTACTAACCTATGAACCTATACAATGACTGGTGTCGAAACCATGACCTTAAACATAATTCCAAAAAATGCATCATCATCCTCTTTGGGAAGAACTCTATTCCCACTAATTGCCAGATTAATAGGAGCCCACTGACCCTGAAGGGTATTATAAGATATCTGGGGACACAGGTTGACAGCAACCTCTCCTTCGACCACCACATTCTGACCACAGTGGCTAAGTCCTTCTATGTAGCACATCTCATTACCAAGGGTTTTGCATCCAGGAAGAAAGAAGTCATCATCTGTCTCTACTCTTGCCTTATTAGGCCAGTCATAGAGTATAATGCCCCATTTGGCATGTACCTCACTAGACACATGCAGCAGCTGGAAAGACCACAGAAGTACCTAACGAAGAGGATCCTAGGCCTTAAACATATGTCCTACATGGACAGACTCCGAATACTCCAGCTGTTCTCTGTCTCATATCGCCTACTTAGAGGCGATCTCTGCTTGACTTACAAAGCCATGTCTGACCCAGCTCTGTTAGAAATGCTACAACTAAAGAAATCCCAATCCCTCCACACCACATGCTCTAGAGACCTCAACCTCATTACCACAATCAACAGAACATGCTGGAGGGACAGGTTCATAACCCAGAGACTGCCCATGCTCTGGAATAGACTTCCCATACATGTCAAGCAGAGCACCTCACTGACCCTCTTCAGTAAAAATCTTGATGAATGGATGGCAAATAGAAAGTTCACCCCGAGGATCACTCCAGTGGCTCTGCTTGATAGAGGCACTGGGAACTAATGTCGGGTGGCACGATGCCAGGGCACTTCTATGGGCTAGGCTTATAAAGGCTCCAGGGCCATTAGCCTAGCACACACCTATGAACCTATAAACTTTATTGTCATTTAGACCCATACTTCAGTGCAGGTTGAACTAAATCTCACTGCTTTAAGCTCTATGTGCAGACAATACATACAAATGTTTTTCTTGTGTAGGTTTATAACATTTGACATGACACTAGGACGTAATCACATTTTTGTATGTCTAACTATTAGCAGCACTTTGTTTTGCACAGGTAGATATATTGCACAGTTGAGATGAGCCATATGAGACCAGAGCACTTTCAGTTGTAAGGAATGTTACTTGTCCTACGAGTTGTTACACAAAAAGTAAAAAAGCTTACAATGAGCTATTGCACAAGTGGGAAGACCTAACAGTGGGCTGATTGTGCTTTAAGGAAGCAGATTCCCTTCAGACTCTGACTAGATGATCTCTTGGCTTGCACTGCTACTCAAGTTTAGTAGTCTGATAGCCTGAGGAAAGAAACCATTTCTGAATTTAGTCATTTTTCAACGTGTACTTGTAGTGTTTGCCCAAAATTAAGTAGGGGAACAATTCCTGAGCCAAATGGGTTTGGTCTCTGACAATTTTATTAGCTCTACCGAGACATCATGCCGAGTGCAGTTCCTGTATAGATGGAAGTGTGGACCTGGTGATCCTCTCCTATATTCACCACCTTTTGGAGAGCCTTACAGTCTGTGGCCTTGCAGTTCCCATACCATACTGTGATATTGCTTGTCAAGGTGCTTTCAATGGTGCCTCTGTAGAAGGTTGTGAGGACTGAAGATAGAAGGTTTGTTCTCCTCAACCTGTGTAGGAAGTGAAGCCTTTGTTGTGCCTTCTTTGACAATGTGATTTGTGTTAGTGGACCATGTCAAGTCTTCTGCGATTCACAGTTTCAAATATTTCTCCCTTGATTATGAGAGGGAGATATGCCTCATGGTTTTTCCCTGAAGTCCACTATCTCCTCTTTGTTTTTGTTTACATTCAGAGATGGGTTGCTGTTGTCATTCCAGTTAATCTGATGCTTCACCTCCTCCACGTATGCGGTTTCATCACTATTCCTGATTTAGGCCTACTACTGTAGTGTTATCCATGAATTTGATGATGTGATTTGAGCTGTTCCTAGCTACATAGTCATGGGTCAGCATGGTGAAAAGCAGAGGACTGAGAACACATCCTTGAGAGACTCCCATGCTCAGTGTAGTGCTGTCTGAGGTATTATTGCCTATGCTCACTCTTTGTCGTTTGTCAATGAGGAAGTCCAAAATCCAGTTGCGTATGGGAGTGCTGACGCCCAAATGAATAAGTTTCTCTATCAGATGTTGGGAAATATCTGTGTTAAAGGCAGAGATGAAGTCAATGAAAAATAGTTGGACATAACAGTTCTTGTTTTCCAGGTGAGCCATGGATGTGTGCAGTGCCAGCGAGATGGCATCTGCAGTGGAGCAGTTTGACCGTTAAGCAAATTGGAGCGGATCCAGTTTTGCAGGGAGATTGTTGTCAGATATTCTTTGACCAGTCTTTTGAAGCACTTCATTACGGTAGAGGTGAGAGCTACCGGATGATGGTCGTTGAGGCTTGCTGGTTGAGACTTTTTGGGTAGTGGTATGATTGTTGTGTTCTCAAAGCATTTGGGTGCCATAATATCCCCTTTGATATTTGTTTAAGCTTGTAATATAGTTCGAGACTGCAGCATTTCCTAACTGACAGTCAAAGGCATGTCCTCTGTGAGCAATCCCGACTGCCTTATAAGTTCATGGGAGGTTACTAGACTAGAGGCCCTATTGCCCTTACAAGCTTAGCTATGTTAATCCCAAGTTGCCTCCGTTGTCTTTGGCTAGATGGACTTAATTCACAGAGTGCATGTATGATATACACCAAAACAAGCAGTCTCTGTGGTGTCCCTCAAAGTTTCAGAAATCCAGTACGTTGATAATACTGGGTTCAGAAACAAATATTGAGGAAACTTCTCTGTGTGGAAAGTCTAAGATTTCCTAGAGTTGTAGCACCTGATAAAAACATGCTGTGAATATCCAAACTAATAGGTGGTAGAAATACTTTCTTTAAAAAATTTCCAAAGTATAAATCCACTAATGAAAGTAGGGAAGCACAAGCTGGTTCATTTCGAATCTTCTTTATTAAAAACACGCAAATAAGCAAACCAAATAGTAGTGGAAAAAATAGAATAAAGTGTAGAAATTAACCGTTCCATTTATATACCCGTTTAAAAGGGTTTACTGTCAAAATGTTGAGTCTCACAACAAAATCTATTCTGTTGCCCGAACGGGCATTTCGAATTTGGTAATGTCACTTTTACAAAATGTTGGAAATCACCTTGACATCCACATTCCACTTTATCCAAAATGTCAGGAGGTGACGTCAGACCTTCAGGCAGTTGTGTTGAAACTTTTGTTGGAATTGTACATCTTCATCGCAAGGTTTTACAGTTTTGCCCCCCACTTCCTGCATATTATATATACCAACTCCGAGATCGCACTACAGTGAGGAAAAGGATACATTTCCTGATCCCCCTGTAGTGCGACCTGTTATCAGAACATCAGTCCCATATTAACGAATGCACACTACCATTTGCTAATGAGGATATCCTTCAAGGATGCATCTGCAGTCATAGCTGCTGTGGTATAAAGGCATCAGCCGACTCCATTTTCCTTACTCTTTCTTGCGATGTCAGACAAAGTAAATAATTGTTTAAAAACAAATACCTCATAAGGATTTCGAGGCCTCACAGAGCATGGCTGAATCTGCTACTGAAATTACTGCTACAGTAGCAGGCACCCAGGATTTGTCGGACACTATTCCCTTAGACATATCTACGGGGCTGCTAGACCCCTGCTTCTATGTCTATCAAGGCCTTTTCCAGGGCTAAAGCAGCTAAATCCTGTTCCCAAATACTCAGCCTGGCTGAGGATCTTCCTGTCTCTTCAGACTATTCATGACTCAGATATTTCAGACCATCAGGAAGGCCCATATTCTCCTTATGAGGATTCTGATGCTGAAGACTCCATTCCTTCTGCCTCTCCTCCTGAATAATTTTCTTTTGGGGAAACCCTACATGCCCAGGATTTTTCAGTTTCAAGGAAAAGGCTAAGGACTTTTTTACACTTACCACAGCATAGGCCTTTAGCCATTCCTCCAGTACTAACAGTTGTTGATGATGCATATAATGATGCCTGTAACTGCCCTGATTCTCTTCCTCATCTAGAGCATTAGAGATGGGGTCAATTTCACATGATTCAGTACCTGTCCTCTCCTGAACCTAAGCAGGTCAGTAACCATTTCTTAAAATGTGGCTATGATGCACTGGAGGCTTCCTTTAGATCAGCTATGACTGGAACAGTGATTCAAGGCATGCCTGTTTAAAAGAACAATCCTTACCAGACCATGTTAAGTCAAAACTCCTAGATGCTCCTATGGTGAAACAAAGTTTGTTTGGCTCCCCTGCACAGGAGGTTCTAAAGAAAGTGGAAGAAAAGCAAAATCTGTCCAAACAGTCAAGGATTTCTTACAAGTCCAACCTGGTCCTTTCAGACTCCTCCAGAGCACAGAGAGGCAGAAATAGGCCCAAGAGGCAGAGGTCAATCTAGGGCAGTGGCAACCTGCCCACCAGAGAAGTGCTGCCACAGATTCAACTACAACCACTTCCACAGGACAGGCACAATGACTTGGCTCTGGTCCCGCCTACCAGGGAACAACTGACAACTGGCATTGCATTACAGGAGACAAATGGACTTTACAAACAATAGACAAGGGCTACAGGTTTCACTTCCACACTCTACCAAAAAAGAGAGGAATGCCAAACCTACCAGCAAGCCAAAAAACAGAGGCTCCAAGACAAATCAGCAACTTACTAAGGATGAGAGCTATAGAAAAGGTACCACCTATGGAACAGGGCCAAGGATTTTACTCCAGGATTTTCCTTGTACCAAGAAAAGAAAATCAATGGAGGCCTATTCACTGAACACTTACCTCATTGTTCCAAAATTCAAAATGCTGACCCTCCAGCAACTTCTTCCCATGCTGGGCAAGGAGTCTTGGCTGGTGACTCTAGATCTCAAGGAGGCATACCTGCACGTCCCTATCCGACCAGATTGCAGAAGACACCTCAGATTTCTTGCAGGATCAGAGCATTATCAATTCTCAGCATTGCAGAGTATTCACGAAATGCCTGGCATCAGTAATTGCTCATTGCAGGCTTCAGAGAATTCAAATTTACCCATACCTGGACAACTGCCTAATACAAGCGGACAACAAGGCAAAATTAACAAAAGATTTGGAAAATGTCATACAACTGTTGCAAGCCTTGGGATACACAGTCAACATAAAAAAGTCAAGACTAGTACCATCCCAAAGGATAGCATTTTTGGATGCAGAACTGGATACATCAACTCAGATGGCTTTTCTCACAGAAGAAAAACAAAAACTACCAGTCTATTTCATGACATTAACAACACAAACTCAGCTTACTGCAAGGAAAGTCCTGCAAGCCCTGGGTTACATGGCATCCTGCATAATATTGATTCCGCATGCCAGGCTGCATATGAGAAAGTTGCAATGGTACCTAAGGAATGTATGGTCTCAACACAAGCACAGTCTAGAAGCCCAGATTCCAATAATTCCATGCCTGAAACAAGAATTCCTGTGGTGGGCTCAGGCCTGTCAGTTGAACAGAGGATTGCCTTTCCACAAACCACATCCAAGCCAGACCATCACCAACACACACTGGACAAGTGTATACAAGGCCTATGGTCCCAAGACCAGCTGAATCTACACATAAATCTAAAGGAGATGCTGGCAGTGAAACATGCAATCCAGGCATTCAGACCACTCCTTCAACAAGGTCACCTGCTGATAAGGACTGACAATACCACAGTCATGTGCTACATCAACAAACAGGATGGCAATGGACCTCTGGAATGTGGCCCTGAATCTCAACATTCAACTACAGGCCTGATTTGTACCAGGAAAAAAGCAGAACTACCACGGATGCTCACGAATGGATGCTGCATCCAGATATCTTCAAAGCCATAACAAAGAAATGGGGACTGCCAGACACAACCACCAATTGAAGAAATTCTGCATACCACCCACTTGCCTGGAGGGTGGACTCCCTTTCCTTCAGCTGGAAAAACCTGACAGCATATGCATTTCCACCTCTTCCTTTGATGTACAAAGTCCTATTGAAGATCAAAGAGGATCAGCCAAGGGTAATCCTGATAGCTCCAGACTGGCCGAGGCAACATTGGTACCTGCTACTGAGAAGCATGTCTCGGACACACGCATGGCCTCTTCACTTCTAACACAGAACAACTACAAGACCCTACATCCAAACTTGAAAACACTGCAGCTAGCTGCTTTGATTATTGCATAAGACAAAATAAACCACATTTATCTCAGAGGGTTAAGGACATTATCCTGGAGGCACGCAGACCCTCCACAAGGAAAACTTATTCAGCCAAATGGAAAAGATACCTCATTTGGAGTGCAGCAAAGGGAGAACATGTCTCATTGGCAAACATAGCACACATCCTGGAATACTTAGCAGAACTGTTCCACAATGGCCTGTCCTACTCCTCCATTAAGATTCATGCATCAGCAATTTCAGCAGAATACAACATGGATCCTCCTGTCTTCTCTCATCATCTACTCAGGCAGTTCTTGAGAGGAATCAAAAATGTAAAGCCTCCAAGGAAACCACCTTTACCTACATGGGATCTCAACTTTGTGCTGGAAAAGTTAACACTTCCCCCTTTTGAACCAGCAGCAATAGCAGACTTACAGTTCTTATCTTGGAAAACTGCTTTCCTGCTAGCGATCACTTCAGCAAGAAGGGTATCTGAGTTACAGGCATTAATGGCAGTACAGCCCTTCCTTATCTTCCATCAGGATAGAGTATCTCTGAGAACTAACCCTACTTTTATGCCAAAAGTGGTCTCCAGAGTATCATTGAACCAAGCAATTCATTTACCTACATTCTTCCCCAACCCACAGAACAGGGGTAAAGACTACTACATACCTTGGATGTGCACAGACAATTACGCTACTATCTGGACAGAACTAAGTCCAACAGAAAAACTGACCAGCTTCTGGTAGCATATGCAACAGGAATGCAAGGAAAAGCAATGTCAAAACAGACAATCTCAAAATGGATAGGAAATTGCATTAGATTTTGCTACTCTTTTCATGGAAAGACAACTCCTGAAAATGTCAGACCTCATTCCACAAGAGCTACAGCCACCACTACAGCTTTCCAAAGACATTTTAGAAGCTGCTAGTTGGAGCTCCGTGCATACATTTGCCAAGCATTATAATCTTCTTTTATACTCCAGATCCCAAGCAGGTTTTGCAACTGCTGTTTTGCAAGGGATCTTGACTACACCATCTTTATCTTAGTGCCTCCTCCCCCAGTTTGGCTATGGTATTCTACCCATATGTTAGGACTGCAGATGCATCCTTGAAGGACATAGTACAGTTTTGTACCTACCATAAATGTAGATGTCCGATAGGTATGCATCTGCAGTCACCCTCCTTCCCCTCTGTGGTATTCCTAGGGTATTTACCCCTCTTTTAGCTAGCTGGGGGAATTTATTATGGTGTATTTGTGTATGTATATATATATATATATATATATATATATATATATATATATATATATATATATATATATATTTTTTTTTTTGTTGTCTACTGTTTGGAATTATTTGCATTTATCCAAATTTAGCCTTCCTAGAGGGCACCTGGCATCTGGGGCAAGAAACACTGAGGAAAATGGCGTTGGCTGATGCCTTTATACCCCAGGAGCTATGACGTCGGGTGAAGTGCGACATCAGCCGAGGCCAGACCCAGACTTTGGAATCCGAAGGGCTGCCTGAGGCAGGACAACCCATATGTTAGGACTGCAGATGCATACCTATCGGACATCTACATTTATGGTAGGTACAAAACTGTACTTTTCAAACATTTCTGAGTCTACATTACAGAAACTGGAAAACACACATTCAACCTGTGAAGATTAGATGAAGATAGATGAAGGCTGCCAACCTAGCCAGATAGAATTTTGGAAATATTTCTGTCATCTGTAAAAGTTAATGTAAACCACAGGCTTGTCTTAAATGGAAAAAACTGTTACATGTGGAAATGAAAAAAAATGTAACAGCGCACTCTGCTATAAAGAAGCTAAAGCAAGCATTTTATGACTGTCTTTGTAAACACGGCTCCGGCAAGTCTAGGTGAAGGAATTCTTGCTGTTGTTTTAAGGCCAGATTTTGCATGCATAAATGTCCTTTAATGGCTTTGCTTCCTGACCTGGTGTGAGCTTACTAAAGAACGTAGCCTGTTAGCCTGAGAACTCAGGGAAGTGTGAAGAATGATGTAATGTGAACCAGGAATGTGATTTTAAAAACAGAGAGAATCAGAGAGCAGTAATCATTTTTGTCTTGACCATCCAGCTCAGCACTGCCTTTGCGCTATATATAAGTTTATCTTAGACTTGTGTTTTCTCTTAGAAATAGCTAGAAACTAGAAAGATTAGAGTGTGTTTTTCTGTGATGTCAGAACTGTAGTACTGAAAGTATTTCTATGTGATCTCTGAACTCTTGACTAGCACTGTGTAGTAAAAAGTATTGTCTTGTGTTTTGACTATTTGTTGTTAAATATTTTTAAACTTTTTCTTATGGCTGTTTTTTAGAGATAATTTAAACTCTTTAGAGTACTTGTATGCCTTTGGTAAAAATTGTACAAAGCCATTCCTGTAGCTTTAGCCCTGGGCTATGCTACCAATTGGATAATAATATTGCACAGTAATAATTGGACACACTCTTAAGGGCCTTTGAGTAGCTGATAAATATTAGCTGGGTGATGCCAGTGATTTCTACCATATAGTCTAGGTAAAAGGGACACAGATGGAGAACCTGTGCCAGCCTTCCCCAGGAGTGCCTGTGTGTTTATATAAACTCGTGTGTGTGTCTGTGTGTCTGTGTGTCTGTGTGTCTGTGTGTCTGTGTGTCTGTGTGTCTGTGTGTCTGTGTGTCTGTGTGTGTTTGTGTCTCAGCTACTTGAGCAGGGACACGAAGCACTGGTTGGACAGAGAGGGTGCTGGTGGTTTTAGCTTGCCCACTAGGCTGAGATCTGGACCCTATAGCTGTGCCAGTGGGATGTTTTATACGGGACCTGGAGTGCAAGGGAGTGACCAACCCCGACTGTGATGTCTGTGTGCTCTTAAAGAAAATTGCACTTTACTGTGTGTATTTGTTATCCTTTCCTTCTGTAGGAGATGGCCCTCACTGGTTAGTGGTGAGGATTGAAGCTCCTTGATTGCTAAGCCAGGGCACGGGCATCGCACAACTATCCCAGTTTCGCAGAAGTTCCTTTCCACATTTTCATAATGAACCATTTAAAAGCACGGTAGTGATTTACTATGGTAGCTCTGTTGTGAAAGACAATTACATGTTTACTTGCTAAATACCCCTTTCCCCCATACACCAGTGTGATATTTGACACAATGCTGCCCTACTTCAGGCTCTGTGATTCCAGGATATGTTAAAGGGATTTTTTCTCCAGGATGTTTCTAGTCCCCAGAAAAGAGGGCACTTGGAGGCCAATTCTAGACCTCTCTCATCTGACCTTTCTGAAGGTGCCCTCCTTTCCAATGTTCTCATTCAAACTTTGTTTCCTTTATTGCTTTTCTGATTTATATGGTGTCTCTGGATCTCAAGGATGCTTATTTCCACATCCCAATCCATCCTTTATTCAGGAAATGTTTACGTTTCTCTGTTGACAAAAGTCAGAGAGTCAAAGAAATGTTTATATCTAGGAAGTATCCTAACTAGTTAATTGATGAGGTTTTGGAGGAAGTAAAGAATGGGAGAAAGGATAGGTTTGCCCCTATTTTAGGAACAGGAGATAGAAGTGTGATAGTACCCATAAATGTGCAGGGTACCACACAACAACCAGGGGTGACGTTACCAGGGATGAAATCCAGAAACCTTGGGGGTAATTATGTGATGTTTTCTAATCAGAATACCTCTAGGGTTAAAAACATTATTACTCAACACTGGAGCAGGTTTAAGTGTTATTCAGAGTTGGATGTTTTGTTTACCAACACCCTAGGATTCACATATACAAAAGGCAGGAACCTCAATGATTTGCTGGAACATAATGGTTCTATTGTTTCATGTAAGAAATTGGGAACCTACAAATGTGGGGCATGTGCCCAATGCCCATATATACTTAGACAGGATTCTGTATACATCCTGTCAGGAGACCATCAGATTCAGAGTAGTAGTTTTTCCAACTGTAATAGTGAAGGCTTGATTTATTTGGCCCTATGTAAAACCTGTGGTGCATTTTACATTGGAAATACTACTCGTAAACTCAGAAGGAGGATTTATGAGCATTTATATGCTATTAGAGTCAAAGATATTAAAAATGCCTTGTTTGAACATACACTGACATGTCCCCAAGCAAAATGGGGCTTCTTTGTTTTAGAGAAGGTGCAATGTGATAGGGGGGGGGGGGCAGTGGGGAAAATAGGATAGAGGTGAGAGAAATATTTTGGCAGTTGTTATTGGAAGTCAATAGATTCCCAGGGCTGAATGAATACATATCCAGTGCCCCTATTTTAAAAATGAGAGCTGCAAAACTATAAAATAAGTACATACATTGTTTTGCAAGTTCCTTTTGTTGGTTTTTGATTCAAGTTTATTTATCTGTCCAACACATTGTGATGGCTTTAGTATTTATATATTTATTTTAAAGTTCTTTTAAAAAATGTGCATGTTTTATCTACTTTCATCTGTATTTGTGGCAAGTTGGTAGGTTGTCAAGAATATTTGTCAACAGGATTTAATTGGTGTCAGTTAAACAATTGTTTTATCTATTAATTAAATTGGGAGGAGTATATAAGCAGGCACAGCCTTCATTCATTCATTTTACATCTGAAGAAGTCTGGTGGACGAAAACGCTTTGTATTGTGTGGCGTTTATGTGATTAAACCTGCTGCTGCTTACACCTACAGGCTCGTGTTTTATTATTACCTTCTGCCTCTTTGGGTGCTTGTTGTGGTTTTACTGGTTCTTGGTTCTGTGGCACCCTTTCCTTGGAGTTTTTAGAAGATTCTTATCATGCCTAGGGTACACAGTCAACGAAAAGAAATCAAAACTAGTACCCTCTCAAGAGATAATATTCCTGGGTGTAAGCTTAAGTACAACTGCCCAGATTGCTTATTTCATGCCAGACAAACAAAGGCCACTGACTACCTATTTCAAAACATTGGCAAAAAAGGCCCAGTTATCTGTAAGAAAAATTCTGCAGGCTTTAGGCTTCATGGCATCCTGCATCCTACTAATTCCATATGCAAGACTGCATATGAGGAAACTTCAATGGTACCTAAAAAGTGTCTGGACACAACATTGCTACAGCCTGGAAACAATGATTACTCTCATTCCCTGCCTGCAACAGGAGTTTCGATGGTGGGCGAAGGCTTGTCACCAAAACAGGGGACAGACATTCACATTACAGAACCTAACAACGGATGCATCAGATTATGCCTGGGGGGCCCACATGGCAGGAAGATGCATTCAGGGCACCTGGTCCACAAACCAAATGCATCTACATATCCATCAAAAAGAGATGCTAGCTGTTCAAAATGCCCTGACAGCCTTCAAGGACCTACTTCATCCAGGACAATTACTGATAAAGACAGACAACACCACGGTCATGTGGTATATAAACAAGCAGGGGGGCACACATTCGTACCCCCTTTGCAGACTAGCCATGGCTTTGTGGGACACAGCATTGACTTAGCAAGTTCCCCTGCAGGCACAATTCCTGCCAGGAAAGGAAAATACTCTGGCAGACGAACTAAGTAGAAACCTCCTGGATCCCCACAAGTGGCAGCTGGATCCACAAGTCTTCAGCATAACAAGGAAATGGGGATGCCCGGACATAGATCTATTTGCCTCCCCTCACAACTACCAACTAAAAGGATTCTGCACAAGGACTTATCACAGACAAGCATGGAAAGTGGACGCCCTATCTTTCAACTGGAAAAAGCTATCAGTACATGCCTTTCCTCCACTGCCTCTCCTCCCCAAGGTACTCCTAAAGGTCAGACAGGAGAAACCAAAAAATGATACTGATTGCCCCAGACTGGCCCTGCCAGTTCTGGTATCCGATCTTGAGGAACTTGTCTCAATGCCCAGCCTGGACCTTACCTCAAATACCTCCTCGACTGTCCCAACAAAACGATCAGATCCTGCACAACCAACTCAGGACTCCAAACTTGGCAGCATGGCGGATTATGTAGCCATACAAAGCATACCTCTCAGTAAAGCTGTGATGGATGTCATTCTGGAAGCCAGAAGGCCTAGTACTAGGAAATCTTATGCTGGAAAATGGAAGAGATTTTGTGCTTGGAACCAGGCACAAGGAACTGATACAGCTGTACAAATATTCCTCAGATTTTGCAATACTTAACTGAGATGCAGGACAAGGGCCTATCTTTTTCATCAATTAAAATTCATGCCTCTATGCCATTTCGGCTCGTTACAATACAGAGCCACCAATCTTTCCTCATCCTTTTTTAAGGCAGTACCTCAGAGGAGCCAAAAATTTAAGGCCTCCAAGGAGATCACCAATACCTGCATGGGACCTCAATTATGTCTTGGAAAAACACACCCTACGTACATTTGAGCCAGCTGCTACTGCTGATTAAGTTTTTATCTTGGAAAACAGCTCTGCTCCTAGCAATAACTTCAGCAAGATGAGTGTCAGAGCTACAGGCACTCATGGCTGTGGAACCTTTTATCATTTTTTATCCAGACAGGGTCTCTATGAGGACAAACCCAACATTTATGCCTAAGGTGGTGTCCAGTGTGGCCCTTAACCAAACTATTCATTTGCCAACTTTTTATCCAAATCCACAGAACAAGGGGGAGAGAATTCTGCATTCTGTGGATGTACACAGACAGCTTAGATTCTATTTGGACAAAACTAAAGTTTTCAGGAAGACAGCACAATTACTAGTGGCAAATGCTGCAGGATCACAAGGAAAGGCCATCTCCAAGCAGACTATTTCAAAGTGGATAGGCCACTGCATTCATTTCTGCTATTCACAACATGGCAAGCCAGTGCCTAAGGGCATTAGGCCACATTCAAACAGAGCTGCAGCCACTTCAGCAGCCTTTTTAGTACCAACTCAAGACATTTTAGAGGCTGCTACTTGGAGTTCAGTGCACACCTGTACAAAGCATTATCATCTGCCACTTTACTCTAAATCCAGGGCAGACTTTGCTACTGCAGAATAAAGTCTAAGTGCATTCCACTTCAGGGAACAAATGGCTCATCTGCATCGCCACGCCTTGATCGACCCGGTTTAAAGTCAGGGTGCCGCGTCAAAGAGCCTCGCCCTTTCCCAAGCAGACTGATGGGGTATAAAAGTGCCATACCGCGGCGCGCATCTTCCTCAATCTTTCTTGCCGGAAGCTGGCCGAGGAATTTTTTATTCCCAAGTGCGGTCGGCCGCTCACATTTATCAGCTACGAGCTTCAACTGCAATCTGCCGTTGGGGACGAAAAACCACGTCAGCCGATGTCCATAAAGTTGTCTCAGTCTTACCTTGAAACAGGAAAGGCTGGTACAACAGTTTCCAGAGCAGCTCAACTGGCAACCGGCTGGAAATCGGCGTGCTGAGTCTCGAGAGCCTGTGGCACCTTCAGAAACTGGTGCCGGCGAGGCTTCAACACGGAAGGAATTTTTGGGCTACAGGCTGCGTAGCTGTCTGCCGTCCGGAGACTCAAACCACATTTAGCAAAAGGACACACTCACCATGCCGCAGCCGGGCTACGCTTCCGGCTGAGGCCGCGGCCCATTCTGCCTTGATGTCTCAGGGAAACCTGAAACAGAGTTAGCAGTACTTCGACCCGAGCAACTCGGTCTCAACCCCTCTCCCCACTCCTCAGAGGCTGGTCGGGATGGCAGGGCCCTTCAGAAACTGGTCTCTTCCCCATCCTCACAGGATTCCTCCTGAACTCACTGACAAGCTACAACCAGCAGGAAACTTTCCTTCCCAGGGTTCCATAAAGGCATTGGGGGGCTCTATGCCAGCTAAACACAAGGCACAGTACCTCCCAGGAGGATTTCCTCAGGAGATTATCTTGATTTCATTCTAACCTCAGAGGAGACCTTTGGCTATTTCCTCTCCTAGGGGCTCTCAACCCCATCGGACAGCCTCTGAGAATTCCTCAGACACAGGCCCAGGGTTGAGCCCTCTCTGAACCCACCTCCTCGAGACAGCCTCAGTGGCTCTGCTCTTTGGGACTGGGGCTGATCCTTTTGATAGGAGAACAGGATCCTGATGCAGAGGAATTTTCTTTCGGAGGCCGTCCTAAAGATCTATCCTTCTTTCCGGAGTGTCACACTTTGAGTATTCTTCAACTGGCAGGGTAGGAATTCTCTTCTTCAGGCCCGAGTTAGAAGACTTTGCAGATTATACTAACATGTACACTCTCTATTCCTCCTGTTTCTTTAGTCATTGATGTGTACTCTGGA
The DNA here is from genome assembly GCF_019279795.1 of Protopterus annectens. Classification (NCBI taxonomy): domain Eukaryota; kingdom Metazoa; phylum Chordata; order Ceratodontiformes; family Protopteridae; genus Protopterus; species Protopterus annectens. The sequence goes on from NC_056747.1 coordinate 1,360,240,919, forward strand.
GTGCTTCGTACCATTTCTAGAAGGGGCTCCCTGTTCCAGACATAAACTCCACAGGTCTGAACCTCGCATCATTTTCTTTACAAAATCCCTCTGCTGATCCAGAAACTATTTCCCAGGGCCGTAAAGGGGTTGTACGCTATGCATTGGAGGCTGCAGGAATGTCCCAGGGCAGACAGGAGTAGGGTAAAAGTAGGCATTCTGGGCTGAAAAGCATCTTGGCATTGAATTAGATCTTCATATGATACAGTGCCAGAACACAAACCAAAATGAATTGCATGACTACAAACTCGTGAACTAGATACAAAAATCACTTCAGGATCTGTCTGCTCAAACCGTCAAGTTAGCAATTGGTTCTTTCAGTGTGGTTATGATGCATTTAAAGCTTCATGTGAGTCCACCTCGGACAGATGAAAGATTTCGTGACGTAGCAGAGGCGGAACAATCCGAAATGGCAAGAAGAGAAGCTAAACTGGACTCCAAACTGGAAAGATAGTATTTAGCTTTTCTGCTCAGGAGGTGCAAAAGAATTCCAGAAAAAGGCAAAGCAGGACCAAACAGTCAAGGCAGACTCAGAGTCAACCACCATAGGAAGCTTAAAGAATGGGATGGCAGCTCAGGGATTCTCAAGAAAGATTTCCAGAGCAAGAACAGACAAATAAGAGCTGCTGATGGCAAACAAGAGGCAAGGACAGAGGGCCGTCAATTGCCAAACAACTGGAAGGTTAAGGGACCACAAACTGCTGCAAAAGGAAAGCTTTTCTCAGGCCTTTGACTCAATCAACCAGGGCAAGCTTAGAAGCACCTTTCTCTCAAAGGACAAGGCCAAAGTTTTATTCAGGCACAGTATTACAAGAGAAAAATGGACACTGCAAATAATGACTCGACGTACTTCCCCATTTTAACTCAATGTGCCAAAATTCATGCCAGACCACCAAAAGGCGGGTCAAACGCAAACAAATCTCAACTTAATGCAAATAGAACAACTCTCAAAGGTCTGGGCAGGTTGTGAAGGCCATCAATCGACCTCATTGCATTCCTTCTTATCTCAAAAAATCAATGGAGGCTCACAAAATTCTGTCGCATTTCCTTGCCATCTGCAGACTTCAAGAACAAATGTGACTCTACCTCTGCTCTTCCCAATGCCTGCAGGTCTTGTTTCAGGAGATTACTTTATAGGAGCATACCACATTGTCCCATATTCACAAAGTTGGCCAAAGACTATAGTATTTCTTGCGATTATGGCAAGATCAATTCTCAGCATTGCCAGTATACTTATCTAATGCGCCCATCCAGCAGAAATGCCTGGCATCGAATATACTACCGAACCACAGATCAAACCGGATTATATCAAAAATCTGACTTATGCAGAAGAACTGCAAAACACTTTGGTAAAGGACAGCCCTTATACACATCCAAGACTCAGCTGACTTCCAATATACGATCAACATTCACAAATCAACTGGCATTGACCAAGAATAACTTTTCTGGAGTGCGGATCTAGACAGAAAACCACCGGAATCAGGATTCTCACAGAAGAAAAGCTAAGCGTTACACTCATTCCAGAAAATCTGACAAGACAAACTCAGCTGACTGCAAAGATTATCCTGCAGGCCCTGGGTTACATGGCAGAAACCAACAAGTGAACCATTCAGACAGGCTGCATACTTGGAAACTACCGCATGCCAGCCACACATGGAGGGCAGATGCTTGATCCAACTTCCATACCCAAAAAGAATTCTGCAGCACAGCTCAAGCAAGCCAGTCAACAAGGGGACAGGCATCCAGCAAAAAATAGCCAGCCAAACATTACAACATACCTTCTAGCAGTCACAACAAGCACATGGAGGGCAGATGTGCTCAACTCAAATGTGGACACCCAGGAGCTACATGCACATAAATCAAAATGCTGATCTAAGGGCACTTTCCTTGAAACTCACCTCTTTCTGCAGCAGGCCATTTGCTAATGACAGGAGACAACTGGTTATGTTGTACATAAACAACAAGCATTGAATCTATGGGAACTTTGCTGAAACTCAATAATCAGCTGGAATAATCCTTGTCAAGGGATATAGAGCTGCAATCCCAACAAGTGCCAAGGAAAATGGACAAGATACTGGCGGATCATGCAGCAGAACCCACATGGATACTACGAATGGATGCTGCACCCAGACTGGAGAACAGATCTTTTAGCATGCATTTCCACCACATGAATCTTTGACCCACCCACAATCATCAACAAAAGAAGAGCTGCTCAGAGTCATTCTGGAGGCTCGGGAGAAAGTGGGCCCTCTCTTTCTTCCAACACAAACCAAAGTGTGTTGCAGAGACATTCCCATAAATGACCAAGGTCTTCTCCTGACCTAGGACTGAAACAGACAGCAGTGGCCAGCTCTGTTAAAGAGCAGCCGAACGTGGTACCCACTGTTAAAGAGCATGTCCTCACGAAACCAAGCTTTCTAAACTCCAATGACCACTTCTCCTGACACAACAACCTTACAGACTCTGCATTTTCACCTGAAAACTTCTTGCCCACAACAGCTGGAAAATCCAAGAACTCCTCCTCAGGATAAGCTATCCAAGAGGTGAGGAAGAATACTGGAATGAACATGACTGGAATCAGAAAGACTTACTTCACCAAAATCACCTGATTCCACATTAAGCACCACAAAGAGAATACTGATCAACCTGTCTTTGAACAATCCACATATCCTGAATACTCTTAGAAATAAAAACAATGGCCCTTCAAAGGGAAATTAAAATTCATGCTAACTCAATTTCCTCCCTTGTTGGATAAACTAACACTGTCTTTTCTCATCCTCTCTGAATCTTCAGAACTACTTAAAACATCAATCCTCTAAAACACTCCCTTACCTACTTAGGACTCCTCAGCTAGAAGGGAAGCCCTAACTCTGCACAGCTTCTGCAGAACAGCATCTCCTTACTTACAGTTCCTGTCTTGGAAGACTGCCTTCATACAACCCATAACCTCCAGTGGTAAGTGCTTCTCATTTAGGCCTCATGGCAGTACAACCATTTCTTATTTTCATCACAACAGAGTCCAAAGCCAAACCAGTAACTCATACACGAACAAAAGCTTACTACCGGAATTAAACTTAGCTATTCACACAAAAACTTCACAGCTGTTGAAAAACAAAGCTGAACAGACAACCCTATGAATACACAGACGAAAACAGACTACTTCAACAGAACTAAAGCTGAAAATGGACAGCTGTGCATAGCTTTTATGCTGAACCTTTTTGAGCAAAACAACCATTATAGCACATAGGGCTAATGGATAGGGTTGCATTTCTTTTTTAGACTGTGGCTCAGCTAACATTAGACCTCATTAACTCAGGACTGCATTCACAGAGCTAGCCAAGCTCTACAGCTTATTCTTAGAGGTTTTATCAGAACATTTAGAAGCTGCTACTACACCATCCAAGCATACATTTTCCACCACTACAATTAGATCCCAGATCCCTTTATGGCTTTGCTCACGGCAGATGCATCCTTGATTTTCACTACATCCTTGATCACCTAGATCCTCCACCCCATGTTCCATGTAATTGTTTTGCCGATAGGTAATGTGATGACTGCCAGAGTACATCTTGAAGGGGTAATTTACAGTCTGATAAGTGTAGATGTCGATATCTACCATCTGATCCAAGTCCTATCTATTCTAATATTGGTATTTATTGGGTATATTTCCTCTTATACATAACTACAGACCCTATTATGGTGTCTTTATTTTATCTATACATATACAAAACTAACCACTCTATAATAGTCCTTTAATAGCCCTTCTCTTCAATACCTTCTTTACTACTTGCTCCACTGCAGCTCAACACATCTGATCCTCCTATATTAGTAACATCAACAACCAACTTCCACCAAACTTCAACCCATACCCAACTTAGACAGCAATCTCTTTTGCAAAACGCTAAAATAATGTGAATTTCCAGATAAATTTCTTCCCTGCTGGATTAAAGCAAGTAGCAGCTAATTCCATTGCCTTCTGCCCTAAAGTAATCCTAATAAACAACATATCAAATATCATTTTTCCAGCAATCTGGAACATATCACATATCATACCTACAAAGGCAAATCCACTACCCTTTCAACTTTATCTCTATAAAAATGTGTCTCACAAACAACTTCTTAACAAAAAAATTACACAAACAACTACTTAACAATTCTCAACACTTAACAACCTACTAGCAAACTCTAACTCTCTTTTACCCACTTCACACCAACACACCACTGCTTTACTTTTAACCTACAACACCAAACCTCCTAATGTAACAACAAACCTCTTCTTTTCTTTTTCCCCTACCTGTTTCTTACCTTCACATGGTCAAACGCCACACTTTCTTCACACATATAAAATCCCTTGCTTTGGTTTCCTCTTCTCTAACCAACATCTATCGGCATCTTGCAAAAAAACCGATCTACTACACTACTCTACTCTCTTTTCTCTATCCACTTTACTATACTAGGCCCATACTTAGGATCCCACTTTCTAATACTTTTTTATCATCTATCATCATCTATCAATCATCTATCAAAACAATACATCTACCATTATACAGATTGCTACCATTGACCCCTCCCCAGTTCCACTCACCCAGTCACTCACACACTCACACAATCTAAATTTTCGCACTCAAAATCACAATCTTTCTTCTCAATTTCTCAAAATTAAAAGAAAACAAAACTACTACTCACACAACCACCTACCACAAATCTTCTCAATCTAACTTCTCTATTACTGCAAGTCTCAATCCCCAGATCTCTGACTCTACTTCGGGTCTTGGTGTTATTAATGATAATAATCTTAGCTATGGTACACACATCAATAACACTAAAAAAAGCAATAAAATAAGAATTCATCTACACCTTATGTCAAACCACCTACACAGAAGCAAGCACGACCTTCTTAGCACAATCACATTATCTCTACCTACTTACTACCTTCTATACACTAATCTCCAAAAAGCAACCTAGAAAACTTACTACGTACTTACTAATATAGCTCGCTGCCACTTTGCCCCATCATAAAACTCACCACATCACCACTGCAAAAACAAACCCTTATGGTTAGACAAGATTAACAAGACAATATATTATATATCAACAACTCTTAATAAACATTCTATATATACCATCAAAATAGTAACTCTTCTGCTCCCTTAGTCCTATAAATCCTTGATACAGCTTCTGGAAACAGCTGGGCTTCAAGTCAACACCAATCAATAACTCATTCTGCTAATAACTGCCTTTGGTTTTTTCTGCCTTTTCCAATAAAGACCAAAATATATCACACATTACCTCCTCACACATTACCTCTATAGGCTCCTTTGATCTTTTAAAAACTCTTAACAAAACATCTTCCTGCTCTTGTACAATCAGACTAATCAAAATTCTACTTTTCCACTATCATATTTTCTTATTATTTACTGCCTGCAATCTTCTCTGTTTCTTTCTCTGACTTAATGACTGTACGGTTTCTATTCAAAAAAAAAAAAAAAAAAAAATTCTTTTTCTTTTACATATACATATATATATATGTGTGAATGATGAGAGGTGTGGTTTCAGTGTAAAATTATTCTCTCAATTCTCATAGCGTAATCTGTTTCTATTTCTTGTTTTTCTTGATCTAGGACTAATAAGTATGCATGGTAACTCAATGTGGTGTCAGTTTATATATGTTCAAAATGTATAAAATTTTGTTTTTTTTGTTTGGGCCTGTGCGAAATGGAAATTAAATCCAAGCTATCCAGCTGGACTCAACACAAGACAGGGGCTGGGGCCTGGGGCAGAGGGAAACACTGAGGGATGAAAGTCGGGGCTGATGCTTTGCCCCAGGGAAGCTGGCGTGGGGGGGAAAGCCGGCGGACCCAGACTTTGGAATCCGGCCGACCGAAGGGCTGCCTGAGGCAGGACAACCCATATATGATGACTGCAGATGCATACCTATCGGACATCTACATTTATGGTAGGTACAAAACTGTACTTTCTGCAGGGCCTCATACCCGCTCCTAATGCTGATGTCCTTTGTGGTTCACTGTTGCAGTCATCACTGTAGGGTTCTTCCTGCCAGCAGCAGCCCCCGATCGGCCAGAATCCCAAAGTATGGATCGGGCGCCAGCTGAGGTCGCATTTATCCTGACGTCAATGCGCCAGAAGGTATAAAGACCTCAGCTGACGCCATTTCCCCAGCTTTTCTTGCCGTGCGGTGCCCCTTGCAGTTCACTGATGCCGGTCGGCCTGTTCCTGTTTATTTTTGGATCTAATCCCAGGATTTTTGTTTTTTACAGATAAGTACCCCGTTTGGGAGGTCTTTTTCTTGCTTCAGTCAGATGTCAGAAAAAGTTAATAATTGTATTTCTTGTGGGAAGCAAATACCTCATAGGGATTTTCACTCTTACTGTATTCCCTGCCTGGGTCCTGACCACGATGTTGCTAATTGTGTGTTTTGTGCTAGATTTAATCAGCGTACTATTAGGCATAGATATAACTTTGCCTTTTACTATTTTGGAAAAAGGTTTAATTATAACATGTCTTCAGACTCTTTTCCGGCTTCTGGGGTGTGTAAGAGGTGCAGGGATGCAGACAGGCCTCCGAGGTCCACAGCAAAGGATGTTACTCAGTTATTGCCAGTTGCTGGTTCGTCGGTTGTCAGTGAGGCGCCTTTGCAGCCCCTGTCATCCACCTCTTTTGAACCAGTTGCCTGTACCAACTCCGGTGTGGAGCTGATGGGGTCTTCAGAATTGCCAGGGACTGGACCTTCGGATACTGCTCCCTCAGTTGGGTCCGGAGCCGGTAGGCAGGTACTGGCTTCTGAGGGAGTTCTCAGGCCTTCACAGCTTCCTGTAAATGTGGATTCGGGTTTACATGCTAAGTCAAAGTCTAAGGCTCCAGCTAAAGTAAAGTGGCTAGCACAGGCACCTCTTGATCAGGGTCCTAGACCTCAGAGGCAGATGCTTAGGATGACTGAAGATCTCTTAAACTATGATCAGGGGTTCTCATCCCTTTCCTGACAAGAAGCCTAGATTACAGTCCGATTATGATTCTTCAGACCAAATTTCTGTTTCTTCTGCTTCTTCCCTTGAGCAGGATTATTATTTTCCTCTTTATGAGGATTCTGATGCTGACGATTCCTTTCCTTCCGCCTCTCCTCCTGAGGATTATTCTTTTGGTGAAACTTTGCATGATATGAGGGTGCATTTTCACTGGGAAGGGCAGGAATTCTCTGAATCCAAGAAAAGGCTTAGAGATTTTCTTCTTCTCCCACAGCATAAGCCTCTGGCTATTCCCCCTGTATTGGACATTGTTGATGATGTTTTTTCGGAAGCTTCTCTCTCTCCTGATTCTTTTCCCCCTACTCCGGCCAAACCAGATAGGCATTATAGGGTTCCAGATTCTCATAAATTTCTTTTTAAAAATCTTTTGCCTGATCCGGAAACAATTTCTCAGGGTCCTAAGGGTGTTAAAGCGGCCTCTGCTAAGAATCCTATTCCCTTTGACCGAGAGTCCAGGGCTTTGGAGAGATGGGATAAAAAGGTTTATACTTCTGCTACATTGTCTATTAGGGCTTTAAACTGTCAATTTCATATGCTGAAGTATCAGCAATACCTTTTGTCTGTATTTCAACAAAAGATGTCAGCTGTGTCTGTTGGTGCGGATAATCAGGAGTTACAGGATTTGCTGCATGCTATTGAACAAGTGGGTAAACATACCCTGCATTGTGGTTTTGATTCTTTGGAAGCTTCTTGTAGGGCTGCAACAACTGGCGCTGTTATTAGAAGACATGCTTGGTTAAGGGATCAAAGCTTGCCAGATCAGATTAAAGCCAAACTTTTGGATGCCCCTTTGCAGCACGATGTTCTGTTTGGGTCCAAAGCTGAAGAGGTATTGAAGAAAATGGAAGACAAAGCCAAATCTATGCAGACTGTTAAAGATTTTCTACAAGTGCAATCTCCTAGATTTAGCAGACACTGGCCAACTAAACCTTGGTCCTTTCCGGGCTCGGACAGGTCTCAGAGAGGCAGACTCAGGCGTTCCAGAGGTAGGGGACAGTCACAGTCCCATTTTAGGAATAGGCAGTGGAGTGCCCCCTCTCCCAAGGGAGGTGAAGATAAGTCTCAACCCTACCGAAAACCGTCTTTATGACTCTCCCTTTCTGGTTCCAGGGGCTCCTCTCCTGGAAGCTCCTTTAGGGGGAAGGATTTCTCTTTTTTTATCAAAATTGGAACCACATAACCCGGGACAAATGGGTTCTGGACATAGTCTCAAGAGGTTACAGATTTCATTTCCACACTTTGCCAAAACTGAACTTTTGGCCAGACCTGCCAAATCATCAGTGGGCAGAGGCACAATGGCAGGTTCAGTCCCTCCTGGCTATGAGGGCCATAGAATTGGTGCCAAATTTAGAAATAGGGCAAGGTTTTTATTCCAGACTTTTCCTGGTTCCCAGGAAGGAAAATTCGTGGAGACCAATCCTGGACCTCTCTGTACTAAACACCTTCCTAGATATACCAGAATTCAAGATGCTCACTCTGCAGCAGCTGCTGCCTATGTTGGACAAGAACGCTTGGATGGTGACTTTGGACTTAAAATAAGCTTACCTGCATATTCCTATAAGGCAAGAGTGCAGAAGGTATCTGTGTTTCAAAGCGGGCTGGAAACATTACCAGTTCTCTGTGCTGCCCTTTGGCTTATGTACTGTGCCCAGGATCTTTATGAAGTGCCTGGCACCAGTAATGGCATTTCGCAGACAGAAGGGGATTCAAATTTACCCTTATCTGGACGACTGTCTTCTTCAAGCGGACGACAAAGACACACTACTTCGGCATCTAGCCTTTGTGCAGCGTCTTCTTCAGTGCCTCGGTTTCACAGTGAATCTAAAGAAATCAAACCTGGTACCCATGCAACAAATTACTTTCCTGGGTGCTCTTCTGAGTACTTCAACCCAGATGGCTTCCTTGACACCAGACAGAAAAGTGCAACTGGCTTCTTTTTTCCGACACCTGGCTTCAATGAAACAGCTGACTGCAAGAAAAATTCTGCAGGCTTTGGGTTACATGGCCTCCTGCATTTTGCTAATACCATAGGCAAGGCTGCATATAAGGAAATTGCAGTGGTACCTCAAAAGTGTCTGGTCTCAGCATTACCACAGTTTGGAAACAGTGGTCATGATTTTGCCTCGTCTCCAGCGAGAGTTTCTTTGGTGGGTGGGCCGAAGCCTGTCTACAGAACAAGGGGAAGCCTTTTTGTCCTCCGCCAACCAACCAAGTTCTGACAACGGATGCTTCAGATTATGCATGGGGAGCCCACATGCACGGTAGATGTCTTCAGGGTGTTTGGACGAAGGAGCAAACGCACCAGCACATAAATTTGAAGGAGATGCTAGCTATACAGAATGCCCTGATAGCCTTCAGGGACCTTCTTCTACCAGGACAATTGTTGATACGGACAGACAACACTACAGTGATGTGGTACATCAACAAGCAGGGGGGCTCTCACTCTTACCCCCTGTGCAGATTAGCCATGAATCTCTGGTACACTGCTCTGACCTTCAGTGTCGACTTACAGGCGCAATTCCTGCCAGGGAAAGACAACACTCTGGCAGACGCATTGAGCAGACGCATTTCAGATCCGCACGAATGGATGTTGGATGTTCGGATATTCAGGATGATTATAAAGGCTTGGGGATGTCCGGACATAGATCTCTTTGCATCCCCTCAGAATCATCAACTTCCAACAATCTGCACAAGGACCTACCACAAACTAGCATGGAAAGTGGATGCCCTCTCATTCAGTTGGAAACACCTCTCAGTGTATGCTTTTCCTCCCTTTCCTCTCCTACCTCGGGTACTTCTGAAGATAAAACAGGACAGACCGCACATGATTCTACTGGCTCCCAACTTGCCTCGGCAATTCTGGTATTCCACTCTGATGAACTTGGTTCAGGAGCCTCCCTGGATTCTGCCTCAAATCCCTCATCTACTGTCTCAACGGGACGGCCGGATACTGCACAGTCATGTTGAGACTCTGCATCTAGCTGCCTTGGGGATCCAGGGTCTGTAAACACCTCTGCCCTTTCCAAACTGGTTATTGGATGTAATCCTTGAAGCTAGACGGCCCAGCACTACAAAATCTTATGCGGGGAAAATGGAAAAGATTTTGCTGCTGGAGTCAAGTCCAGGGTGGTGAGTCTTCTGTTCCGTACATTCCTCTGATTTTTACAGTATCTGACAGAGTTATTACATACAGGCCTATCTTTTTCATCTGTTAAGCTTCATGCTTCTGCTATTTCTGCACATTACGATGCTGATCCTCCGATTTTTTTCTCATCCATTACTTAGAGGGTCTCCTGTTCCCACTTGGGATCTTAACTATGTTTTGGAGAAATTAACTTTGTCTCCTTTTGAACCTGCAGCTTCCACGGATTTAAAATTTTTGTCTTGGAAAACTGCTTTTCTTTTAGCTATTACCTCTGCTAGAAGAATTTTGGAATTGCAAGCACTCATGGCTGTGGAACCCTTCCTTACTTTTCATCAGGACAGGGTATCTCTACGGACTAATCCCACATTTATGCCCAAGGTGGTTTCGGCAGTAGCCTTGAATCAAGTCTATTCAATTGCTTACATTTTATCCTAATCCTCAAAGTGAGGAAGAAAGTCTTTTGCACTCTCTAGACGTGCACAGACAGCTTCGTCTATACCTGGACAGGACCAAGATATTCCGGAAATCTGATCAGTTGTTTGTCGCTTATGCTCCTACTGTTCAGGGGAAAGCAATCACTAAGCAAACTATTTCCAAGTGGATTGCCCATTGCATCAAGTTCTGTTACTCTTATGGCAATCCGGTTCCTGTTAATGTTAGGGCTCATTCTACCCGGGCTAGTGCTACTTCAGCAGCTTTTCTTTGTGGGGTTTCTACCAAGGATATTTTGGAAGCTGCTACTTGGAGTTCTGTACATACTTTTTCTAAGCATTACAACCTCCCTCTGTATTCTAAATCCAGGGCGGGTTTTGCTTCTGCGGTTTTGCAAGGTTTTGTGACCGCTTCCTCTGTTTCTCCTCCAGCCACCCTTTCTTAGCTTTGGGACTCAACCCTACAGTGATGACTGCAACAGTGAACCACGAAGGACATAGTACAGTTGCGTACTCTTACCATAAATGTAGATGTTTGAGCGTGTTCACTGTTGCAGTCCGGGTTACCCTCCCTCCTATCCCCTCTTTTGTTTTTTCCTGGAGTGTTGTCTGTTATGAGGTATTTTGGCTGCTGAGGTTTTGGGCATGGTTTCTTTTTTAGCCTTTTCTTTCTGGGAACCTGACATCTGGGGCAAGAAAAACTGGGGAAATGGCGTCAGCTGAGGTCTTTATACCTTCAGGCGCATTGATGTCAGGATAAATGCGACCTCAGCTGGCGCCCGATCCAGACTTTGGGATTCTGGCCGATCGGGGACTGCTGCTGGTAGGAAGAACCCTACAGTGATGACTGCAACAGTGAACACACTTGAACATCTACATTTATGGTAAGAGTACACAACTGTACTTTTAGCTGCAGCCTCCCAACCATAGCTTTGGGACTCTACCCAAATGTAATGACTGCAACAGGGAAACACGAAGAACACAGTACAGTTGTGTACACATACCATAAATGTAGATGTTCGAGTGTATTCACTGTTGCAGTCTATGTTACCCACCCACCACCCCCCTTATTTCTGCTGGAACTTATCTTTTCTTCTCTGATCTATACAACCTATGTGGTGTATTTGCTTGTAGATGAAGGTAAAGTTTATACTGGTGCATGTATGTTTTTTATATACATATATATGTATACATTTTGGCTACCCTTTAGAGGGCACCTGACATCTGGGGCAAGAAAAACTGAAGGAAAATGGCATTGGCTGCATCTTTTATACCCCTGACGACCTGACGTCAGGGAAGAGGTGACAGCAACCGAAGCAGGACCCAAGACTTTGGAATTCAGGCTGACTGAGGGCAACCTGCCAGCAGGATTACCCCAAATGTAATGACTGCAACAGTGAATACACTCGAACATCTACATTTATGGTAAGTGTACACAACTGTACTTTCTCTGCTTTGCTCTTTGGCCTTTCTGTTTCTGCAAGGGTATTCACCATAGCCTCACTCCTGTGATTGCTTTTTGCAGAATTCAGGGGATCCAGGTATTTCCTTACTTGTACAACCTTCTTTTTCAGGCATCCTCTCCAGAGATCCTGCTGCAAAATCTTCATTTTTGCTATTTGTCGTCTGCAAAGCCTGGGGTTGTCAAACTTCAAAAACTCTCTTCTGACTCCTCGTCAGGACCATGTTTTTTTCTGGGGTGCAAGATTCAGACTGTGCCTATGCTGCCATCCCTGATGCCTCCCAAGGCCTTTACACTCATTTCAGTCTTTCAAACTCTTCTTCCAGTGGCCTGTCTAACAGCCAGGGGAATTTCTGAGAGCTCTGGGTTTCATGGCATCCACCATCCGTATGCTTCCTCTGGTTAAACTCCACATGAGAAAGTTTCAGTGGTCCCTGAAATCAGTTTGGCTTTAACATGTGCACCCCCTAGAATTTGTAGTTGTTTCTTGAGATAAGGTAGAACTTCACTGGTGGATCCAGCAGTTGTCTCTAAATCCAGGGTTTCCTCTTCATCCCCATCTTCCCTCTCAGGAGCTGTTCAGAGACTCTTCATACATGGGATGGGGAACAGTTTTTGGCACCCTAAAAAGTGCAGGGGGTGTGGTTGCCTATTTAAGAGAAAAAGCACAGCTCTTCTGCCTCTTGAGGCTTTTCATCCTCTTTTCTCCCCAGGACCTCTCAAGGCGCTTACAGACAACACCACAGTGATGTGGTATGTAAATAACAGGGGGAAACAAGATCTTCGCTTCTTTGCCGGTTGGCAGCCCTTATACAGGATCTTGCTGTCCAGTACCAAGCGACTCTTCTGGCAGTTTACACTCCCTCCGGTCAAAACATTGTGGCAGACACACTGAGCAGGTCCTTAACCTCAATCCCACAAATGGATGTTTCACGGGGATGTGTTTCTGGACATTGTTTACCAGTAGAGAACTCTTCTAATAGATCTTTTTGCCTCCCCTCTAAACAGACAACTTTGTCAATTGAGTGCCAGAGTCCCAGGTACTCTGGTGTGGAGGGTGGACTTTGTTTCTCGGAAGGGGGTGGCTCTTTATGCTTCCCCTCCCCTCCCCCTCATTCCAGAAGTCCTGTTCAACAGGATGGCTCCAAAGTTTTGTTGGAGACTTCCTTCTGGCTGAGTCAGCATTGGTTTCCTCTTCTGCATTTAGCCAGGAGCAGTCATCACAAGTTACCTCACCGGGTGGACCTGCTCACACAAGACAGGGGATCTGTCATCCATCCCCACCTGTCCACTCTTCAGCTGATTCTGGGTGATAGGACTTTGATTCTACTTAGACGCCTTTTTTTCTGAGGACGTGTGTAGGGTTCTGCAGGAGGCTAGGAAACCCAATACTAGGAAATCCTCCTTATCCAAATGGAAGAGGTTTTCTGTTTGGTGTCTTCCTCATAACCTGGATCCGCTCACTGTGGCTGTTTCTTTGGTTGTCTGTTATCTGTGTGAATTGTTTAATGATGGGTTGGCTTATTCTCCTGTTAAGGCTCGCTTATAAGCTATCTTTGCGTGTCTGCCTTTATCTTCTCCTGTAAATTCCTTAAAGGCATCCTTCATATTGGGCTCCCAGGAGGCCTGTTCCTCCTCCCCTGGATCTTAATTTTGTTTTGGAAAAAATGACACAGGCCCCATTTGAGCCTGCAACCTCAGCTTCCTTATAACAGTACTCTTGGAGGACTGCTCTTTTGTTAGCCGTTACTTCTGCCAGGTGTCTGAACTTCAAGCCATTATGGCTTGCCCTGTTTTTTTGATGTTTCATAAGGACTGGGTGTCCTTGAGTACTGATCCTTCCTTCTTTTATGCCCAGGGTGGTGAATGAGTTGTCCATTAATCAGTCTATTCATTTGCCATTTTTTTTCCCTTCGTCTCAGTCTGCCAGTGAGAATGTGCTGCACGTGTTGGATGTGCATAGACAACACCAATTTTTTATTTGTATAAAACTGTTAGGAAATCCGATCAGCTCTTTGTTTTCTTTCATCCTAGGTCCTTCGGATTAGCTGTATCCAAGCAAACTATTTCTTCTTGGATTTCTAAAGCCATTTGTCGTTGTTATTCCTTTCACGGTAAGAGCCTTCCTCCTTCTGTTAAGGCTCATTCTCTTAGAACTGTGGCTTTTTCTAGTGTTTTTTTCAAGGGTTTGGATACTAACTGTATTCTGTTGAGGCAGCTCCCTGGACTTGTGTGCATAAATTTACCAAGCATTACAAGCTGGATGGAATTTCCAGAGCTAGAGCTATCCTTCGTGGCTTCCTAGAGAGCTCTACTGGCCCTTCCTCCTCCTTTGTTTTCCTGAGCTTTGGCACTCTTCCTAGTGTAATGAATACTGCAATAGTGAAATGGAAGGACGTAGTGCAGTTGTGTAAAATCTTACCATAACTGTAGATGTTCTCCACTTAACTGTTACAATATTCATTCCATCCATCCACCCCCCCCGGTTCATTTCTCTTCTGGATGTACTCTTTTTTTTTTTTTTCTCTCTCTCTCTCTCTCTCCTTGGACTGGTGTTCCTACTGGGGCTGTCCGTTCTAAGGATGGTACGTCCAGACATCACATTTATGCCCTATGCTACACAAGGAGCACACATGATGTACAGCATACCTTAAAGCAGCTAAAGGCTTTGGTATACTGTCTGGATGTTGGGCCTCCCTTGGCAGGGGATCCCTAGTGTAAGGAATACTGCAACAGTAAAGAGAGGGACATCTACTGTTGTGGTAAGATTTTACACAGCTGTGCTTTCTGTATTGTCACTTGATCATAGAAGATGCAATGATAAACTGCACAGGAACTGCTGAAGGTGAAACAAATGCTACGTCACTTCACTACGCTGCAAAGCAAGTTATGTCAAAGGATACGCTTTTGTGTAAAGATATTAGCCAATGTTGTGACAGTATTGTATATGAACATTTTATAGAGGAGTGAAATGGAAGTTATTTAGGTCTATTACTTGACTTGGCTCAAGTCTGGTAGAGGCTGCCACATTGAATTCTGAGCTAACGTTATGGTTCCTTTTCTCCCCTGCTTTATTCATGAAGGAATGTCTTCTGAAGTCATACCAGGTAACTGTTGCTTTTTTCCCCACAGGTTATGCATGTTTTCATGAACGTGCCTAGAAGCAAGTCTGAGTTGGAGTGTGAAGTATTACTGTCTTTGATATGAATTGGTCCAATTTGATAAAAGTTTTCTAGCAGTTTTGATTAGATTTGAACCCAATCTACATATTTTGTAAACATTTTGTACGGACTAAAATCACTGGCAGCTTGGATGATGTAGCTGTCATCCCCATTAAAAACATGTTTTTCTGGGGATGTACTTTCTATTTTAAGAGCGCTTAGGAAACCAAATGCAAATAAATCATATTTAACAAAATAGAAAAAAGAGACTAGGAGACCAAATACATAGAAATCATACTTAGCAAAATGGAAAAGAAGGTCTGGACCCTAAATCACACTTTGTGTCCATGATTTGCAAGAACTGGTCACACCTTTACAAAGAAGGATTGTTTTATTTCTGATTGATGGTGCATGTTTTTGCTGTTTCAGCCTGCCTGCCTCTTTCTTACTAGTAAAGCACTTCCTCAGGGTGGTCTTACATTTAGGCTGCCCAAGAAGGAGCACTGAAGTTCCGTTTATTACCCTCTGTTCAGCACTAAGTGCACAAAGTCTCCAAGCAGCAGAAAGTTAAACATGCAGCTTTGTTATCCTAGCAGACCAAAATAGTCATCATTGTGATCTATTAGAAAATTTCTATTGGCTTTCTATTTAAAAAAAAAAAAAAAAACAGATGCACTTTTCTTCTGTAATTCCTTTTATATATACAATTGTAATAGGTTACTAATCCCCCCCTTAGAAGAATGCTGTATGTCAGAGGACAAAACTGTTCCCTCCTGAGAAGCGGCCAAGACCACACGTTGATAGCTGCACGAAGATTCAAGTTTATCACTGGGGGGAAAAGCATCCTTTAAGGTAGGACCTGCCTTGTGGAACCACTTCCCTAGTGAAGGGATAAGAAGAGCAGGCCTGTCACCAAAGGGATCATCACTAAATGGTTAGCTCACTGTATTTGCTTCTCTTACTTCATTGGAAAGACTGTGCCGACACATACGAGGACCCCCCTGTACAAGGATCACAGCCACCATTGCCTCCTTTAGAAG
The DNA here is from genome assembly GCF_019279795.1 of Protopterus annectens. Taxonomy (NCBI): domain Eukaryota; kingdom Metazoa; phylum Chordata; order Ceratodontiformes; family Protopteridae; genus Protopterus; species Protopterus annectens. The sequence continues at coordinate 1,360,257,240 of NC_056747.1, forward strand.
GGGTCCGTACCCAGGCCAGTTTGGTAGCGGCTGTCTGGTTATCTTCTGCACCTTCTGTATGTATTACACTTAGATTTTACTGGTAGAGCCAGGCATAATTTGCCACAGAGATCCTGCAAGGACCGCTGTTAAAAAAAAAAAACAAAAGTTCTCCGGGCCAGCCACCTCCTAACGCATATACTTTGGGAATCTTCCTAGATGTTATTTATGACTACTGAAACCGTGAAGAATATAGTGAGCAAATTGCGCTTACTTTAGGAATGTGACACCTGCAGATGTCTGAATGTGTCGACTGTTGCGGTAATATTTGACCCCCTTACTCTTTCTCTTCTTTTTCCGTGGACGTCTTTGGGTTAGGTTAGGTATCCAGTCACTTCTTTTACCTCCCCTGTCTGCTGCTCTCCCCTCCTAAGACTGATCCAGAATCTGTAGAGATAGGTTTGGGGGTCCTTCCGGGTAAGCTGCCATTTCTTTAGGCCCTTTCCCGGTCAGCAAGTGTTAAATAAATAAAATAAATATTCACCCGGGCAGCTCGTACTTTGTTTTCAGTACATATCCCCACTGTGAATAAGGACAAGAAAGAACTGAAAGTGGTGTAGGCAGATGGCAATGCCCAAGTGACAAGGTGTCCCATCCACTGAGGAGGGGGAAATGTGCAAAACTCTGGGCATTGGTCCTTCTGCAGAAGTCCCAAGTGTTATCACTACTGCAGCAGCAACCATACACAAACATCTAGGGAGATGCAGAGATGCATCATGGAACTCTTCATACATGAGCCATGGTGGATCTGTCCATATGTGTCATAAATGCAGGCAAGACCCTGATAATAAACTAAATCCTTCCTTCCTTCAAAATCATGCCAAAATATAAGGAAAAGGTAATTGGCTTCAGCAGTTGACAAAATAGTCATTCTAGGGGGATTGCATGTGTCAGCATGTGACTTGATGTTTGACCGCCCTACCTACTTTCCCAGGTATGGACTGCACCTCTCATTCAAAGGACGGTTGCATTCTGGCTAAAGCCTTTGCTGCTCCATAATGCCTTTTTTTCGTCACGGTCCAGCTGATGGGTATTCCAACATAACTTATCAAATCTAAAACAAATCACCTTAAGGTGGCTTTGTGCTTAATGCCAGACATCTGAACAACAAAATGCCCAACACTGAGGCTTGTCTGCCTTTGGAGTGTGTCTGTGTCCTGTGTGGTTCCGGAGACCTGCTTTAAATGCTCAGAAAGCACTCTCTCTATACCTGGGTTTTATGCCTACCATGCCTTAAGACGCTATTAAAACTGTGGTGGCATGTTCATATTTGTCAGACACTGTATAATCTCTGGACAGTCTGAGACCTGCAAGTAGAACTTATTGACCTCCAGAAAACACCAAGCAAGACCAACGATCAGTTTATAGTCTGTTAAGACACCCTGTGTGTCCACTGACGGTCATGTAAAATTTCCAAATCTACTCTATTAACTGTCTATAAACAAGAACTCCAATTTTGGGGGTAAAATTAACTACTTGTTGATAAACTAGGCCACTTACAACTCAAGAGTAGGATATGTCTAAAATGTTCCTCGAGTTCATAACAAAAGCTCCCTGAACCAGACTGTTAACATACCCAATAGAGGGCAAAGTACCCTGGACCTGATAATGTATTGTCTCCTTGGTATCCCTGGTTTAAGTCTGATTGTAAACTTAATAACTTTCACATTTAAAATTTATAAACCAAAATATTCAAAGTTCTCAGAATTTAATGATTTCAAACATACAAACATTATTAAATTTTATACCAAAGTTTCAGTATTCACTTTTAATAAAATAAACCCTGACATCACCACAGTAGACACCTTCTCAAGAGAACTTTGTGCTTTTTGATAAGTATACAACAGGTAGTCCTAACCTGATTGAAATAAAACAGGAAATTTTAAAACAAACCCCCTTGTGGTCCACCAGCATAAATAAACTCTACAGTGTAAAAGAAATCCTTTAAAATATACAATGGATCAAAGACCCTCTATTTAAGATAATTTTATGAAATAGGAGAAAAAAATGAAAAATACTATTGGATATACAAAGGCAGTCCAAGAACGTAGGTTAGCATCTGAAGCGAAGGACAATTACAAAATCTTTAGTTACATGAGGAAGCTAAGAAGTAACACCCAACATTGTTCAGAACTTGTTTAAAATGACGCCACCTACTTTGACCCATTAGATGTTGCTAATAATACTCGCTATCAAATTTAGTGAAAGGCTTCATCCAGGGGACTACTGTCCTAAGCCTGGTGATCTTTATTGATCTCAGACCACACCATCATTACTAAAGAACATATTTTGAAGGTACTGTCCAGAACTAACAATACTTGCTGTTTGTGTCCTGACAATATACACTAATATTTTGCTCCAGAAGCTCTCCAGCCTGAGTTTAGCCATCGGCTTTGCAAGTGAGGTTTGGTAAACAGCAGTGGTGAGGCCCCTCCCCAAGGCTGGGCTCATCACTGACACTGGTAGTTATATGCCCTTCAGCCTGAAAAGTGTTATTTGAAAAGCCTTGAAGCACATTACTACAACATTAAAAATCTCATCTTGTTGTCTCACAGCAGTTTGGCTTTGTCAGTGGTACATCCTATGTAATGAAAGTGGATAACTTTTTTGAAAGGAGTAACACAAGCTTTAGACTGTGGTCATGCAGTCCACAGGGCATACCTGGACCTGGCAGAGGCATTTGATACCATCCCTCATACTAGTAAAAATATTATCCTTATTGCATTACAAATTAATCTTTACATGGTAAGATGGATAGCAGATTGGCTGAAGGGCTGAAGCCATGTGGTATGTGTGGCAGGGCTGAAGGGCTGAACCCATGTGGTGTGTGTAGCAGGGCTGAAGGGCTGAAGCCATGTGGTATGTGTAGCAGGGCTGAAGGGCTGAAGCCATGTGGTATGTGTAGCAGGGCTGAAGGGCTGAACCCATGTGGTATGTGTAGCAGGGCTGAAGGGCTGAACCCATGTGGTATGTGTAGCAGGGCTGAAGGGCTGAAGCCATGTGGTATGTGTGGCAGGGCTGAAGGGCTGAACCCATGTGGTGTGTGTAGCAGGGTTGAAGGGCTGAAGCCATGTGGTGTGTGTAGCAGGGCAGAAGGGCTGAACCCATGTGGTATGTGTAGCAGGGCTGAAGGGCTGAAGCCATGTGGTGTGTGTAGCAGGGCTGAAGGGCTGAACCCATGTGGTATGTGTAGCAGGGCTGAAGGGCTGAACCCATGTGGTATGTGTAGCAGGGCTGAAGGGCTGAACCCATGTGGTATGTGTAGCAGGGCTGAAGGGCTGAACCCATGTGGTATGTGTAGCAGGGCTGAAGGGCTGAACCCATTTGGTATGTGTAGCAGGTGCCCTATCAGAGAGCATGTAGGTTACCCCAGTCATGTACCACAAGGCTCTGTTCTGCAGCCTTTCTTGTTTGGCATTTACTTTTCAGACCTCAAAGCCACAAACCAAGATCTTTGGCTGACCAAGTTTGCAGATGGCTGCAGACTGGGAGTCATTTACCCTCAAGTTATCCCCTAGGTACCCAAGCCCTGCAGCAAGAACTTCCATTTGTGAATACCTGGTGTACTAAAAATGTCCTCAAACTAAATTCTAAAAAGTGTAGTATTGTTACACTTGGTAAAATACCTCTCTTCCAACTTATACCACAGTACTCCACTCCAAAATGAAAATGTTACGAGACCTGGGAATTCATGTTGATAATACCTTTCCTTTGATCAACATGTGACAACGATTTTTAAGTCGTCCTACTTGGCACTGTTGATTGACCTAATTCGATATGGATGATATATTCCTTTGGCATTGTTCTCCTGTACTCAGCATTGATTAGCCCAGTTGTTGAAAAAAGTGCCCCCTGTGGAGTGTACCTCACAAGAATTAGCAAACAGAGAGACACCAGATGTTTCTAGCAAAGTTAATGACTAGCTTAAAAACCTGAGCTTTCGAGACTGGAAACCCTCTCCTACTTGGTGTCATACATACATACTCCTAAGAGGAGAGCTTTGACTCGCCATCCAACCTGTAGTGACCCAGTGGTCCTGGGTCTATTTCATCTCTGCACACCAGATAGTTCCACTAACATAAGGACCAGGTTTGTGAATCTTCACCAGCAGATAAAACAAGGTGGAGACCATCTGGAATAGACTTCTACTGTTGGTCAAGCAGTGTGATAAGTTGTCTTCCTTCTAAAATGAAGTGGATGACCGGATGGACATTCACAAATTCACCCCCAGTTTGACTGGCTTGGCCCTCCTCAGAAGAGGGGTGTTCATTAAGACAGTCGATATTGACACTGTAGAAGTAGTCGTATGACTCAAGTGTCTTGTATTTCCTATGATTCCTATGGTCTACAGTTACAGTAAGCTCACAACACGACAAAGCTTTCTTTACAGGATTAAAGTATCCAAAAATATGCTTCCCAAAGTCCATAAGTTTTGGAGAATACCTGTCTTCTGCTTTATCTTATAGGCTTGCAGTATATTTGTTTTGGGAAACTGTAACTGTGGAGGTAAGTAAGTACTTGTTACATAGCATATAAGCTTGTATGTAAAAGAGTATGTTGGGGGAAAATTAGGAATATACTGTAATTTAAAAAATCTGGTACAGACAGGCTACAAAAATAAAATGTAGTGCTTCTGAAATAGACTGGCGGTGAGCCTCAGATTTCATACTGTGACTTGTCTTTGGTTAAAGGTAGCTTTGCATCCATCAAACCTTTCAGCTGTACAACTCCAGGTGTTAAATACTTTAAGGCACAGAATAGCAAATGCTGAAAGGCTAATGAAATGGATGTTAAAGCCATGGAATGCATAAAAAGGCATGTTCTTTGTAGAATGTATTAGCTTTATTAATTTACCTAGGAGTGGTATGAATATACTAACTCAGGCATGCCTTCAGAACCCCTGGTAATCCAAACCCAAAGGCTCGCAGTACAACAATCGACAGGAGTGTTTTGGGGAGTAGAAATACTTTATGCTGTCTAGGGCTTCAGCGCAAAGGGGAAGTCTGAAGTGCATCATACATATAGTATATTCTTAGATCTATAAGGTGCAATTCTGATGTAGGTCGAGTTTTCCACCACTGTTACCTCTCACCACCACTACTGCCTACTGTGAATTTGAAGTTACAAAGTTGAGAATTTAGCAAAGGTTGTTACATTTCTGGCAGGTCTTCTGGTTTAGTTTTAGGGAAGAACTGGAGTCTTGTGTATCTGGGCTGGTTGCTTTCAGCACATGGAAGAAATGACAGCGTGGGCTGTTTGCTGTGTGAGAAGTCTATCGCAGACATGGTGCTGTGATCTGTAGATCGTGACAGAACAAAACAAGTGTTAGGTAAAGTGTTAAGCATCAGTACCCAGTCTGAATCTTTGCTCAAGGCAAGCATGCATATTGTTATTTAAAGTGATGGCTTTACATCACAGCGTGATGTCCACTGAAAACACAGAAAGAGCTGTTGAAAATTAGTCTCGGATGCAAGTCATTTATACATCCATCTCCACAGTATAACATTTTAGGACGGTCAGTGACAGCTCACCATCAGTAGGTACTACTGACCCAGCAAGGCCATGCATGTGTAACTTTAAGTAGTGTGCTTGTGAGCTATGTAAGAGTTCCTTGTTCCTCACATGTCTCATTGTCCTAGTCACACTGTATGAACTCTTTGTAGGGAAGGGAGATGTTAAGTCAGTTATTCTGTTCCGTCTCTGGTACGATTCACACTATTATTGCAAAGGAGGATTTTAAATAACTCCTGGTTTCATGTCATGCACTAATTCATCTTACTGTTGATTTATTAATTTTCTTCCCGATAGTCAGTTTTCTGTTTGCAATTGTTTGAGTAAAAAAGCCCGTGACATGAGTGGATCTAGGTAGCTCCTTACCCCTAAATTTCATGTCTCATTGTCTTGTTTCTTCTTGGCTTTTACCATGTCCAGATGTTTTCATGGACACATTTTAGTTTTGAAAAGTTCTGCTGCCTGGGCTGTCTACTTCCCCCATTTCCAGATCAGCAGCTGTAGCTTATATTTCTCAGGATGACCAGTTTCTGAATCAAACGTGGCTAAACATCAAGGTTGCCAAGTACTGTGCTTTCTCAGGCTGCCCAGATAGATGTCGGTGTGGGACTAGTGACACATCTGGATGTGTAGATGTGGTCGATGCCACAGCTCCATAAGAAGTGGGCTGTAGACACTGCTAACGGGAGTCATTAATAAATCCGAGGGAGTTTCTGTTATACTCAGACACAGCATGATTGCAAATAATTCTTCAATATCCTTCAACCAGAAAAGAACCCATAAACAACAAATCATTTTATCCCAACTTCAGTAGCAGGGAAACTGTGTAGTTACTTTTAAAATAATTAATTTCAGAGTACATGGCAACGATTGAGGTACTAGGCCAGTATAGTATCAATTTCCCATGGAAAGCTCATGCCAGAGGGACGTACTAGTTTTGAGCATTGTAGAACTCTGGATGTTTATTCATTCTTTGTAAAAAAAAAATCAGATTAGCTGACTGGCAGTAATATGCCTCTGAAACTAGGGCTGCAGACTGGCTTGGTTAATAGAGTATGGGCGCTTGTAGTAATCGAAGCATACCTTTGAGTAAAAGGTACTTAGTACTGGGGTTCCTTGTAGTACCCTACCGAGATGAGTTTTGGTAGTGGGGCCCTGTGTGGTACAGTACAGAGATGGGGTAGTTGTAGAGCCCTTTGTAGCACAGTACGCAGATGGGGTAATAGTGGGGTCCTTTGTGGTACAGTAAGACTTAGACCACCCCTCAAGCAGCTACCCCCTTCGCCAAGCCATAGTTATGGCTATGCTCTGGACTACTGGAAATAACTTTGAGATTGGTTAGTAATGGGCTCTTTATGGTGCACTACAGAGAAGGGCAAGTATTGAGGCCCTGTGTGGTTAGTACAGTAATGAAACTGGTTAGCAATGGGCCCTGTGTTTACAGGACTGAGATGAGTTACTAATGGGCCAGGTATTGTACAGTATGTCAGTCATGAACCCTACTGTTAAATGTCCAAATTCTGCTATGTTGGCTGCTACCACTCAGTGTTCCCTTCATGTCTATAGGACTGGGGTAGTAGTTGGGCCCTGTGTGGCACAGTATTGCGATGGGGTAGTAGTTGGGCCCTGTGTGGCACAGTACTGAGGTGGGGTAGTAGTTGGGCCCTATCCTGTACATTACTGAGACTGCTTAATAGTGGGGTCATATTTAGTCCTGTACATGAGACAGGTTAGTTATTGGGCCTTGTTTGATGCAATACCAGGATTGGACATTAGATGGGTTGCATGTGTGCTCCAGTACCCAGGTTGATGAATAGCAGGGCTCTGTGTGGCACAGCTCTGAAATGGGTCAGCAGTGTTTATGGAGACTAGTGAGTAGTAGAGCTTTGTGTGCGACAGCTTTGAGACTGGTTGTCATCATCAATGGTATTGGGAAGATGTTGAAGAGGTCTAAGGTGCTTCTCTGCCCACTTTAAGACTTCTCTCAGGGGGAAGAGAAATGTTAAAAGGTCCGAACAGTGGCTATAATGATGGTTATAATCAGTGCTGAATAACAAACCAGGACTGAATTGTGGAAGCTTACATACAGGGATGAGTTTTGCAGTAGTCTGTGACTCTAATCCAGAATTTTCTAGTCTGTGTGGTGAAACTTCAGTCTTTTAAGCTGGATTCACACAGCTGTCCCTAACTGAGATGAGCTTTCTTAAATACTCCAGCCACCTGTTGTCGGACTGCCAGATAAGGAGTATTGCATGGTTTATTCTTCTACCTGCATACATTTTTGGGAGGGACATTGCACCAGGTTCTGGCTTTTTAATAGATATCAGTGTCAAACTGAGGGTCTGAGTCTGCATTGGAGGAAGGACCTCCCTTTTCTCTGTATGCTATGCTTGTCCCATGGAAATTGGTTCTTTTGGCTGAAGTAGGTGTTGCTTGGGCTATTTTCACCCATCCCATCAAAGAACACCTTTGTGTCTGTCACTGCCAAGCTCCCACGCCACAGTTTTTCTCTGTGGTATAATGGACTGAGGTACCTTACATGAATGTCTATAGCAGTATTGCCAAGCAGTGCTAAGACTGAGGCAGTTAACTGTCTTCAGTGTTGCCCCAACCCCCTCTCCTTAACAGGCAGTTACTTTTCCACTGCAGTCTGTTCCCGTCCCAGTGAGCTGCATACCTGTACAGGACAATGCTCATTATTTATAGTTGGCTGGCTGAAGGAATAAAGGTTATCGTGCTGGCTGTAATACAGCCAGACTGAGTGTTTGCGGGTAGGCAGGAAAAGAAAGGGGGGGCTACTGGGTGGGAGATGGTGCGTGTGCAGGTCCAGCTTGGCGTCTACAGGTAGATTAGGAGAAAAGGTAATTTCTACATTTTCTTCTTTCTGCCTTTGACTGAGATTTAGATTGTCATTGTTTAAACTATTCCTGCAGCAGCACTGATGGAGGGGGAGGTTCCCATCATCTTTGAAGACCTACTTTTATGGATGCTTGCTGAGTTAAGATGCATTGATTGCATTGGATTGGGTGATTTTTTTCTTTGGTACAAGTTTTGCAGTTGTATACCATGCCTCATGCTTTCCTTTTCAATCTTATGTGGCGATGCGTTTTGTGGTCACATCAAATGACCACAGAGAAGCATTCAAACCCCACGTCCTCCAGCTGCACAATAAGTCAAGTGCACCTTCCAGGCCATTGTAGTAGCCTGTACTGAACTCTGTTCCAAAAAGGATTATGAACATTAAAGAACATTAAGTCCTAAGAGCCAAAAATCTACTTCTCCCCAACCTGAAGGTTTGGAAGTTTTGTACTGGTCAAACACAAAACCATATTTATTTAATGCTGTGGTTGTTTTGCTCTTGGCTCCACTGGTCATAAGTAGATGTCTTTTTTGTCAGATGAAGCAACGGTGCATAATAAGTGGTCTGAGAAACTCCAGCTAGTGACTGTCATGGCTGTGTACTCTCCTGCAATTTGATGCGTCCTCTGGGATCTGCTGAGATGATGTCTCTACTTTCAGCCAGTCAGTACATTCTTCGGGGATGAGGACCAGGTATCTCTGGGCTAAAACCAGAGCCTTTATGACCCAGTTATTGCAGCCTGGGGAGCACCGTTAGACTGCCCCTCCCCCCGTAATAAGAAACGTGGGGTAGGCAAACAGGCCAGCTTCTAGGTCCAGAGGAACATCCCTGCAAATCCCTGTGGAGCACTGCCATCTGCAGCCCCCATGAGCTCTAACAATGCTGCTTCATCAAGCACGAATGCATGCTACTGCAGATGACATCCCAACATGCGTTGCACTGCTGGTATAGCATGTGCTGCATGGGCTTATTTTCATGGGTGCAACATCTAGTGCTTCCTCTTGGTGTTACCCAAATGGAAACCCAGAATCACCTCCTCCCCCCAGGATGGCAAACTGGTGTCAGTGGATCCCTCCCATCCCTCACTCCAATGTCCATACTACTAATCGAATATGGGTCATCCAGAATGCAGCTAAGGCTTCTTACCTGTGCACCATGTGGCTGGGCTGCCAAGGTTGTCTACCTAGTCTGCAGGTGTAAATTTAATGCATATGACCAGATCCTTTTAGTTACCAGCGTAAGAATGTCTTACCTTCACCTAGTTTCATTAGCAACTTAAGCAAGATACTGCAGATGCCGCTGTCAGAGCCGGATCCTCCGGGTTGAAATTTCATTCATATTTTTGGATTCTGATAGAGGATTGCTAGACTAGCTGCCATTCCCTCTTCCTTTCCCAGAAACAGTGATTTCCTAACCAACTCAACCCCCCCCCCCCCACTAGCTGCAGTATGTATTTTCCAAAATAGTTAATTGGTGGGCAGAACAGAGATTGGAAGAAAAATGCCTCCTTTTCCTTTGAATTCCCCTGCCCAGCCCCCTTGCTGCCATGAGATTTCATTTTGGACTGCTCTTCCTGTTGCATCTCTCGGTGCCTTCATTTCTAGGAAAAAGAGTAATAATTTTTCTTCCAGTTTGGGAAGATGCATAGTATCTCCATTTTGGAATAGTTTGTTGACATTTATATGTTGTCTTACAGACTCTGCTGTTTAATCGTGTGTGCCATCCTGCAGGTCTGTGCATTGGTTGAGGACAAGATTGTAAATGTTGCAGATTTACATGTAAAACTACTTCTCCAGAGCAGGTGGCTGCAGCACCTCTACAGGTAGGCACTTCCCTCCCATCAGTGCCCTGGGCCTCCAGCACTTTCATCTTCAGACTTCTGTGTGAATCATATCTTCCTCCAGGCATGTCCATCTCTTGTCCTGACTTACTCCAGGCATGTCCATCTCTTGTCCTGACTTACTCCAGGCATGTCCATCTCTTGTCCTGACTTACTCCAGGCATGTCCATCTCTTGTCCTGATATGTGAGTAGCTTCCCCAGCTCATTTTTCCAGGTGTCGTGCAGATATTCTTGGCTCGCTTCCCGTTATCTCCCCAAAAGCAGCCTCATGTAATGGATCTGTGATGTGCTGCAGGATGCACATGTCTGTGGCACCAGGACTGTGACAGGACTGTGACATGCTGCAGGATGTGTATGTCTGTGGCACCAGGACTGTGACAGGACTGTGACGTGCTGCAGGATGTGCATGTATGTGGCACCAGGACTGTGACATGCTGCAGGATGTGCATGTCTGTGGCACCAGGACTGTGACGTGCTGCAGGACGTGCAGGTCTGTGGCACCAGGACTTTGACGTGCTGCAGGATGTGCATGTCTGTGGCACCAGGACTGTGACGTGCTGCAGGATGTGTATGTCTGTGGCACCAGGACTGTGACGTGCTGCAGGATGTGCATGTCTGTGGCACCAGGACTTTGACGTGCTGCAGGATGTGCATGTCTGTGGCACCAGGACTGTGACGTGCTGCAGGACGTGCACGTCTGTGGCACCAGGACTGTGACGTGCTGCAGGACGTGCACGTCTGTGGCACCAGGACTGTGACGTGCTGCAGGACGTGCACGTCTGTGGCACCAGGACTGTGACGTGCTGCAGGGGCGTGCTGCACGTCTGTGGCACCAGGACTGTGACGTGCTGCAGGACGTGCACGTCTGTGGCACCAGGACTGTGACGTGCTGCAGGACGTGCATGTCTGTGGCACCAGGACTTCACACATTTGTGGTTGGCATTAGTAAATTGGCTAAGGCCATATAGATGGTGCTGTATTGAGTAGCCAGAAAATAATTTTTTTCCTATAGACATGAAGAGAACACTGAGTGGTAGCAGCCAACATAGCAGAATTTGGACATTTGCATAGCAGTACCTCCCCTCCACTGGCTAACAGTAGGGTTCATGACTGACATGTGATGCACAAGAGGAGGGTGTTTGAGAGAAGATATAAATATCCAAGTCAATTAAGGGGGCATCACCACCCTGTGGTCCTTCTGCAGAGTGGGGATTTATATACTGAAGGTACATGATGGGGGGCTTTTTGGCACTCTCCAGAAAGTGTTGATAGAGAACATAATGGTGATGATTAAGGTCTTACTTAAGATGGCACCACAGAATTGATAGGATTTGAGGAGGAGGCTTTTTAATAGGAGAGAAAAAAGTTCAACTGTTCTCCCCTCTCTGACTTGCAGTTATGGAAAGCTGCAGACTGTAGTACTGGGGTTTCTGTATAGACTTGGAAAAAGTCTAACAAACTTTTCCTTTAAAAGAGTGAAAAAGTGAACATGTAATTTGTCCCTGTGTTTAGGGTGAGAAGGTGTGTGCAGAGCTTTCATACCATTGTTTGTCCTGCCACAGAATTAGGATTGTGATCAACCATCGACACCTTCATAGGTGCCTTATAACAATTACCTGTCTGCCCTTCATTTACTCTCGATATTAATGAGGTCTGTGTGCCTGCATTTGTGATATGTATGTATGTATCTGTGTGTGTGTATCTCTCTCTATATATGTATATTTATAGATATTTATTTGAGTGTGTTTGTGTGTGTATATATATATATATATATATATATATATATATATATATATATATATATATATATATATATGTATATATATGGGTCTACTTTGATTCACTGAAAACTCATTTCACTGAATTTCAATTCACCCTTAAAAAATCACTGAAAACTCATTTTACTGAATGTAAGTACTGTTGGGAAAATAAAACATATATGCCATTTTCCCCACTGTAGTGCGATCCTGGAGTTAGTATATATAGTTAGGGATGGTGTGGGGGGCATAGCCTGCCACCTACTTAGCTTTTATATTTATCTCATTTCACTGAAAGCTGACAAGATAAAACCAAAAGTAAGGGGGGGGGAGCTTGCCCTCCACACCCCGCATAACTATATATACTAACTCCAGGATCACACTACAGTGGGAAAAAGGGCATATACATTTTATTTGCCCAACAGTACTTAACATTCAGTGAAATGTGTTTCAGTGAAATGAGTTTTCAGTGATTTGAGCTTTCATTGATTTGGTGTGAATGTTTTGAAATTCAGTGAAATGAGTTTTCAGTGAATCAAAGTAGACCCATATATTTGTTTAAATTTATATATATATATATATATATATATATATATATATATATATATATATATACACATATACACATCTATAGTGTGTGTGTGTGTGTGTGTGTGTGTGTGTGTGTGTGTGTCTTTATGTACGTATATAAATGTTTATGTAATATGCATGCATAAGCAGCAGTTTTGATTGTAGGATTTTATGGAAGTGCATGCTGGATGTTTGGCTTTCAGTTAATTTAGCAGTACCTGTTGTACTGTCCTTTCAGTTACTTACCTATTTTTTGTTTTCCTTATCTTTTTAAGGATATTGGATGAGTATAAACCGGTAGAGCCACCAGAAACAAGGACTGAACCAATCCAGCCTTCAGAAGCTAAGAGTGAAACCTCTTCACCAGAACAGCATAATAATCTTCCATCACCACCTTCAGAGGTGCCTGTAGAACAGTTTCCCATCTGCCTTTCATCAGCTGTAGATATTAATAAATACCCACCATGTCTGGAACAATCGGTCATCAGTGTGCCTGCACAGACTCCAGCTCCTACCGAACCTTGTCCACCTTGCATCGGTAATTCTGAGATTCTAGTCTCCAACTCTGAAGTTGTGTCCTCACTCCAGGAGTCTTTGAGGCCGAGAAAGAAGGAAAAGCCCACTAAAGTGCCCAAACGTACCAAAAAGGTCATCACCGTGGCAGCACAATGTAGCGCAGTACAAGATCGGACAGAGAAATGTCCTGTAATAAGTCCTCGCCTTATGTCTCCAGTGGGTATGACGGTGAGTGCCATGTTCCTCCTAGTTTAATTTCTCCAAATATTTTGGGCTTCTAATACCATGACAGGAATGGACCCCATTCCTCAGTCAAAGTGTGATTAAAGTTCATGAAATTAATATTGTTTCAGTGTTTGATGTTAGCTAGAAGTGCACTTCGCAGCAGTGACTCCTCCTGCAGTTCATACAGAGTTACATGCATCGGTAGCATATCTAAATGTGACTGTAAGTTCTTTTTATAAGACCCATTGCTGTTATTACTATTGGAACTGTCTTTGTATCCTCCTTTCACTTTGCCCTCATTTCTGCCTGTAAATCTAGTATTTTATGACTTTGTCTCTGTCAGTACTTAAGATACTGTAATCGCTAGGTGTATCAATTTCAGTGATCAGTGTTACTTTTGTCTTCTTTTCATGGACTGCTATGTCTGGTTTTCTCAGTATCTATTTTTTGAACTGCTGGTAATGTGTGGTCCCATGTGATGTAAACTTCATCATTCTCTATAATGCGTTGTGTCTCAGGTTTCCATAATTCTGAGCTACTTCAGTATTGTAATGTTCGCACAGTCCCCAATGCAACAGTCTTGCCACATTGTTATGCCTTTCAGTATACAGGCCTTCTGCCATTAGTATATCACAACCAGCAACAACATATGGGACTGTTTCCAATGGTGTTTTATAGAACACCTGCATTTGTCTGTTTCTCCCATATATTTATTGAACTTTGTAAACCAGTGTGTACATAGTCCACTATCCTGGGTTGCCAGTATTAACTTTTCATCTTTTGGTTTAAATTCACCTTTCCTTAACCACTCCTGCTTCAGGTCCTGATCAGCATGAGGTTGTTCCAGTTTTCTCTACTTACAACTATATTGATGCCTTTTCCACTTTTCTTGTCTTCTCTTCCAGTCCTCTTTGTATTTCTTTTGTTTTTTGGCACATTCAGTTGTTGCATCATTTTTGTCTACTTCCGGTTTGATTTCCAGTGTAATGTTAAATGATGTAGCTAGAGGCTGTAGGGAGCTGTGTCTTACATTTCCAGTGGGTATGATGGTACATGCCATGTCCGTGATGTAGCTAGAGGCTGTAGGTAACTGTGTCTTGCATTTCCAGTGGGTATGATGGTGAGTGCTATGTCCGTGATGTAGCTAGAGGCTGTAGGTAACTGTCTCTTGCATTTCCAGTGGGTATGATGGTGCGTGCCATGTCCGTGATGTAGCTAGAGGCTGTAGGTAACTGTGTCTTGCATTTCCAGTGCGTATGATGGTGAGTGCTATGTCTGTGATGTAGCTAGAGGCTGTAGGGAGCTGTGTCTTACATTTCCAGTGCGTATGATGGTACATGCCATGTCCGTGATGTAGCTAGAGGCTGTAGGTAACTGTGTCTTGCATTTCCAGTGGGTATGATGGTGCGTGCCATGTCCGTGATGTAGCTAGAGGCTGTAGGTAACTGTGTCTTGCATTTCCAGTGCTTATGATGGTGAGTGCTATGTCTGTGATGTAGCTAGAGGCTGTAGGTAACTGTCTTACATTTCTAGTGGGTATGATGGTGCGTGCCATGTCCGTAATGTAGCTGGTACCAATAGCTGGATGGGCCTTGCATCACAGTTGAACTTTGATTCTAAGTGTGATTGCTGCAGTGTTTGTGGCACTGGAAGTGACTAATACTGCCAGATTCTCATGCAAATGCAGTTAATGGATCCTTTAACATAACATTGCAGGGGTCAGCTTTTATAGGCTCATAGGTAAATACTAGGCTAGCTACTCTTATAGACCATTATAAGCCTACTCATTTTCCCTTTTTGTGCTCGAAGTAACCTATTCCATTTGGTCATGGATTGGCCTTATCCATCCTGTGATTGATAATTATACGTTACCCCTAATGAGAATAACTGGTATCATACCGTAGGTAATTTGAGGAAACTCATTCACGGAGATAAAGCATTTAGGAGCTCCGTGTGTCCATTAGTAGTACAGGGGGCAGTCATGGGGTAAATTTTCTGATGTTCTTCGTGTTTCAGTGTTGCAGTCATTACATTTGGGTAATCTGCTGGCAGGTTGCCCTCAGTCAGCCTGAATAACAAAGTCTTGGGTCCTGTGTCGGTTGCTGTCTCCTCTTCCATGACGTCAGGGGTATAAACCTTACATTCCTGGGTGCAAGCTTGAATACAACTGCCCAGATGGTTTACCTTATGCCAGACAAACAAAGGCAACTGACAACATACTTCAAACAAATGGCAACAAAAACCCAGTTATCTGCAAGACAAATTCTGCAGGCTTTGGGGTTCATGGCATCCTGCATTCTACTAATTCCATATGCGAGACTGCATATGAGGAAACTTCAATGGTACCTAAAAAGTTTATGGAGTCAACATAGTCACAGTCTAGAAACAATGATTCCTCTCATTCCCTGCCTACAACAGCAGTTTCTTTGGTGGGCAGAGACATGTCACCAAAACAAGGGACTATCTTTCACTCTACCTCCTGCCACCCAAACCCTAACCACAGACGCATCAGACTATGCTGGGGGGGGCACCTTTCGGGGAGATGCATTCAGGGTAAATGGAGCCCAAAACAAATGCATCTGCATATCAACCAGAAAGAGTTGCTCGCTGTTCAGAATGCCCTTGACAGCCTTCAAGGGCTTACTTCATCCAGGACAACTACTGATAAAGACGGACAACACCACGGTTATGTGGTACATAAACAAGCAGGGGGGTGCACATTCCTACCCCCTTTGCAGACTAGCCATGGCATTGTGGAACACAGCTTTGACTTACCAAATACATCTTCAAGCTCAATTCCTGCCAGGAAAACAAAATACTCTGGCAGATGACCTAAGCAAAAATCTTACTGACCCACACGAATGGAAACTGGATCTGCAAATATTTAGCATGTTAACACAGAAATGGGGGAGCCCAGACATAGATCTATGTGCCTCTCCCCAAAATTATTAGCTGGATAAATTCTGCACAAGAACTTATCACAGAAAAGCATGGAAAGTGGATGCCCTATCCTTCAGTTGGAAAAACCTATCGGTCTGTGCCTTTCCCCCTCTGCCTCTTCTCTCCAAGGTCTTACTGAAAGTCAGACAGGAAAAAATAAACATGATCCTAGTTGCTTCAGACTGGCCTCGCCAGCACTAGTACCCAATTCTAAGGAATATGTCTTAACTTCCTCCTTGGTACTTGCCTCAAATAACCTCATCTACTGTCTCAGCAGAACAATCAAATTCTGCACACTCAGCTCCAAACTCTGAACCTTGCAGCTTGGCTGATCATTTAATTATTCAAACAACACCTCTCAGTAAATCTGTGATGAATGTCATTTTGGAAGCCAGAAGGCCTAGTACTAGAAAATCTTATGTTGATAAATGGAAGAGATTCTGTGCTTGGAACCAAGCACAAGGAACAGACACAGCAAAGCCTAATATTCCTCAGATTTTACAATATCTGACTGAGATGCATGACAAGGGCCTATCTTATTCTTCAATAAAAATCCATGCCTCTGCCGTCTCGGCTCATTCCAACACATAGCCTTCCCTCTTTTCTCATCCTCTGCTTAAACAGTATCTTAGAGGGGCAAAATTTAAGGCCTCTCAGAAGATCACCAACTCTTGCATGAGACCTCAACTTTGTGCTGGAAAAACTCACCCTGCCCCCTTTTGAACCAGCAGCTCCTGCGGATATAAAATTTCTTTCTTGGAAAACAGCTTTTCTCTTGGCAGTCACTTCAGCAAGAAGGGTTTCAGAACTACAGGCTTTCATGGCTGTGGAGCCTTTTATTACATTTTATCCAGACAGGGTGTCCCTCAGGGCCAATCCTTTTATGCCTAAGGTGGTATCAAGTGTGGCTCTTAACCAGACAATTCACCTGCCAACATTTTACCCAAATCCAAGGGGGACTGGATTCTGCATTCATTGGTTGTGCACAGACACCTAAGATTCTACTTAAACAGGACCAAATCTCTAAAAAAGTCTGAGCAACTACTGGTAGCATGTGCTGTAGGGTCAGAGGGGAAGGCTATATCAAAGCAGACTATTTCCAAGTGGATAAGCCACTGCATTCGTTTCTGCTACCTGCACCATGGTAAACCTGTGCCCAAGGGTATCCGGTCACATTCCACCAGGGCTGCCTCTATCTCAGCAGCTTTTCTCAGAGGGGTTCCAATCAAAGACATTCTAGAGGCGGCTACTTGGAGCTCTGTTCATACCTTCACAAAGCACTGTCATTTGCCTCTCTTCTCCAAACTTGACTTGCTGATATGCAAAAAAAATCTCTCAGTAGTGAGTGGGAAGATGCCTTTTATGCCAGACACTTCTTAGCAGTTTGTAGGATGCCACATTTTAGTGACAGGGGTTTGAGTCTGTCCATGAAGGATATGTTTAGGCTTTGCATCCTTTGATCTCTGTGGGTGTTCCAGTTGTTGCATGTGTCTGGACAGATGTATGCCAAAGGGGGCATTATATTCAATGATTGGCTTAATGACTGTTGAGTAAAGGGGGGCAATGGCATCCCTATATCTAGACACAATCTCTTTGTTTATAAGCTGCACAATATAGAAGGACTTTCTTACGGTAGACACTTGTTGGTCAAAAGATAGGTCATTGTCCGCATAAGTTCCCAAATCGCAAACAACTGGGCCAATTCGTAGTGGTGTATTGTCAATGTGGTTGTTCCGTGGGGTAGATGACTTCCCAAAGGGTACAGTAATGCATTTTTTGGCATTTAGTTTCAGTCCATGATTTTGCCACCAGTTGTATATTTGGGACAAGCCTTCCTGTAAGATGGCCAAGTCATTTGGAGGTTCATTATCTGTAAGATGGCTGCCATTTGGGGGTTCATTGACTGTAAGATGGCTAAGTCATTTGGGGGTTCATTGACTGTTTCTAGCTTGCTATCATTTGCAGACTTGGTCAGCTACAGCCATCTGTTATTGGCTTTTACTTCAGAAAAGTAGATGCCAAGCAGAAGAGGTCCCAGCACAGAACCCATGGGAGACTTTTCTGGTGAGTGGTCTCTTTTGAGGAGGTAACTTCCTCTGTTTTGATTGTCTGCATCCTGTCTGTGAGCCAGTTGACAATCCAGCTGGTGACATGGGGATTTGTTCCCAGTATGTTTAGCTTTTCTACTGGGCCTGAGCAGGGAATTGTGTAAAAGCTTTGGCTAGGTTGAGGTATGAGCTTGTAATATTTTAGGATGAAAAAGAGACTTAAAATATTAATATGTTTAATATCTTATGAGTTTCTTGCTTTTTCCATTAAAGTACTTTTTTGGGCCTTCAGAAGCACATGGATGTTTAATAGATGTCCTTCTATATCACTGTTGCAGTATTCTTTACAATAGAGATTCCCTGCCAAGGGCGGCCCGAGGTTCGAACAGCATACCAAAGCCTTAGGTTGCAAAAGGGACATCGTACATCACACGTATGCTCCCCATGCCTGATGTAATGCATAAAAGTGATGTATGGATGTATCATCCTCAGAACGTCTTTGCAGCCAGTCCGAATGCCATCTTCGATCATCGGTCTAAATGCTCGTTTGTCTGCTGGTTACCAAACAGTTTTTCAGATAAGTGCCCCATTGAGTATTTTCTTCTCATCTTCCTTTATTTTTGTGGTTGTTGTTTTCATGTTATCCGGAAATGGGAAATGCTAGTGTGGGAGATGGATTTCCTCATAAGGACCCATCATGAACAGTGTTTGTTTTGCTTAGCTGCTTCTCACGACCGTAGATCTTGTCCTGTTTGTCAGGTTTGTTCCAAAGACCTTGCATAGTAATTTCTCCTCTTTAGCCATTTACATAGAGAACCAACATCTTAAATTGTTTGCTAAGGGTACCATGGAGGAATTGTCCCTGTCTGAGTGTCAGCCATCCACAAAGAAGACGACCAAGAAAGATTGGCTAGATTCTTCTGCTGTACCACCTCCACTGGATGTCTCTCTCAAGGCTGGTGAAAGCCCGGATGGACCACCTGTTTTTTCAGTCCTCTGCCATGACTGTTTTGGAGGTCTGCATAGGTCTGGTTTCTTGATGGTCCCAGATACTCTGCAGACATCCATTTCGGATGTTCAGGGGGAACTGCAGCCGATTATTTCTGAAGGGCCTAGGGCTGTTGTGCAAATCCTTGTTAGAGAGGAGAGTTCCACTACGCTTACAGAGTCATCAGGAGTCTGAGCTACCCAAGATCATTAGGGCTGATGTTGCCTTGAAAAAGAAGTGTCTAAACTCCAGGCTCTTATGGCTGTTCCTCCTGTTTTTGTTTTTCATAAGGACACGGCGTTTGTTGGGGAGATAAGACAAGATTTAAAAGAATTTATGGATTACATAACGAGGTTTGTCCTTACTTTAATTTCACAGCCAAACACTCAAAGGACATGATAGACTACTTGGATATCACTATCCTTAAAGATTTTACAAATCATAGGTTCGTTTCAAATATTTTCAGAAGGGAAACTTTTTCCAACAGTTATTTGGATTTCCAAAATAATCACCCAACCCACACAAAAAGAAATATATACAAGGGTCAGTTGGTTAGGGCAGGAAGGATGTGCTCTACCAGGGAGATTTTTTTGGAAGAACTAATTAACATCAAGGAATTGTTTAGGGTGAGGGGTTATCCCCACACTATTCTTGATAAAATAGCAGAAGAAATGAAGGAAAGTTGGGGAACCAAATACAAACCCATGTTAGGTAGTAGTGAATTGATCCAAAGAAAAGCTCAAATAGCTTTACAAAAAAGGCTGTTTATAACGCAAGTATGGTTATTCCCTTTGGGGTTGGTGAAAAGACACTATTCATAGGAATTGGAAAATATTCAAGGGGAACCTTGATATTTTTCGACTCTTAGGTCAATCACCAAATTTTATCTACAAAGCAGGCAAAAATTTTAAAAATTTAATGGAGCAAGTTGTATTACCTAGACCTTTACACATTAAAGGAACCCGTAGATGTGAACACTGCAATCAATGCCCCTTTGTTTTGGATAAGGATATTGTATACCCCAAAGGTTACAACAGAGGTATTTGTCTACAAAAAGCAATTGTAACACCAGAGGTGTAATAATACATTTCCATATGCCAAACATGTGAACATTTTTATGTGGGCGAAACAGCCAGGAACTTCAAGACCCGGATTTATGAGCACTTATATGCCATCAGTAAGAATAACACTAATAATGCCCTTTATAGCCACACTTTAGTTTGCCCAGGAGATATGACCTTTAAATTTGGGATTTTGGAAGTTGTGCCACACAACTATAGAGGTGGTTGGTGGGAATTACAAGTTGACTTCAGAGAATTTTACTGGTTTATTAAATTAAATGCCTTGGAAGTACCAGGTTTAAATGATTTTATTTCGATGGTACCCATTTTAAGATAAAGGGCTTTAACTTTTTAATATTCACAACACCCAGTATTTTTATTGTACTTTTTTACTGTGGTTTTATGTGTATTGTGTTTCAGGTGCTTTCATACGTTTTTAAAATGTCTTTAAAATGTTCTCAAAATGTTGGCAATTGATTTTTTTAATTAATCGGTTAATTGATTTATTGTTTTTTGTAGGTATAAATGAGTTGTTTCTAAGGTAGGTGACTGTTTTGTTTGTTTCTGATGATGTCCCCGAAGTGTCATACAGGGGAAGAAAGCTATTGTGCATTATATGAATTAAGATTTTACAGCACTAAACTACCAGGATTTGCCTGCCGTGTGGAGCCTATGGTTTAACTACTGGCTATGGGCATTCCTTTAATTTTATCCTGTAGAGAGAAATGCTGTAAAGTGCAGATGAGGTACAGACGGACTAAATAAAGGTTGGGGGACATGGACAAGTACGATCTGCGAGAGAGCGTACCAGTGAATAAATGCCTGCGTGAGAGAGCGTACCAGTGAATAAATGCCTGCGTGAGGAGCGGCCAGAAAAAATGCAGATAGCAAGACTGATGCCAGTCAACTAGCAAAATTTTCAACAAAGAATTTCTGCAACTTATGCTAGACAATATAGTGTCTTGATGGGCTTCCTCCCAGAATTCCCCAAAAATGCAGCCTAGTCTTACTTATGTATGTGACCGGTCATGGGGAGACCTGAGTGACACCCGAAGGCTTCAGAGGGCAGGTGTTATCATTCAGGGTAATGTAAATGTAACAGAGGCAGGAGGCTACGTGTTTACTTATTTAGATATTATAAAGGGACATTCATCAGTTCACTTCTTCAAGGAATAATTTTGGACAGTAAAAATTAGTCCAGTGACTTGACAGAATGTGTCATGTCACAGGAAGTGTTCATTGAGTGAATCATTGGTAGCGCACTGAATCTTTAGGGATCCTCCTTTCTAGACTGTTTCAGGGCTCTGCAAGTGTTCCCCAAAGGTGCCGCTGAAGTTCATTACCCAATGTGCTAATCTTTTGTATTGCTAAAATTTATAACAGGCCTGCTTCCATCTCCACTTCTTTGTACTTTGAGAAGTGATCTGTCAGCAGTCCATATGTCCCTTCATGGTGACTTTCAGTGAATAGGTGCCCAGTCTTTGAACATTTAGTTCTTCTGTACATTTTTGGTTTAAATTACTCAGGATTTGTAGTTATTGTTAACTTTGAAGTTCATAACATCCTCAGAAATCTTCCAAGTAAGTGTGTACACAGAACAAATTTCACTGAAGGGCTGTCTGTTTTTTTCTTTGATGCAGACTCAGTGTCTTCCTCCTGTGAGTATTGTTTTGCATTTATTAAGAATATTTTGTTCTTTAAGGCCTAAAACCTTTGTGTCTTCTGAAAGTGTTCGAACTTGCTGTGGTGGTACTAGGATCATCCGCACTTCTCCCTATTGGAGATCATTTAGCAGACGGCCGTAAGCATTAAGCACAGTGTATCACCTGAAAAAGAAACGCACTTAACAAAGATGAAAAAGCCCATACCCATGCTCTAAACATGACTAGTCTTTGTCTCTAAATACTTTGCTCTTCCTACCCCATCTACTCATTAAAAGCAACTCCTTCCTTATTAAACTGTTTTACTAACTATCTCTAGAATACCTTGATTGTATTAGCATCCTTTGTTATGTCTGTATTTTGCACTGTAAATTTGTAGATTGTATTAGCATCCTTTGTTATGTCTGTATTCTGCACTGTAAATTTGTAGATTGTATTTGCATGCTTTGTTATGCCTGTATTCTGCACTGTAAATTTGTAGATTGTATTTACATCCTTTGTTATGTCTGTATTCTGCATTGTAAAGTTGGAGATTGTATTTGCATGCTTTGTTATGCCTGTATTCTGCACTGTAAATTTGTAGATTGTATTTACATCCTTTGTTATGCCTGTATTCTGCACTGTAAATTTGTAGATTGTATTTACATCCTTTGTTATGTCTGTATTCTGCACTGTAAATTTGTAGATTGTATTTACATCCTTTGTTATGCCTGTATTCTTCACTGTAAATTTGTAGATTGTATTTACATCCTTTGTTATGCCTGTATTCTGCACTGTAAATTTGTAGATTGTATTTACATCCTTTGTTATGCCTGTATTCTGCACTGTAAATTTGTAGATTGTATTTACATCCTTTGTTATGCCTGTATTCTGCACTGTAAATTTGTAGGTTGTATTTACATCCTTTGTTATGCCTGTATTCTGCACTGTAAATTTGTAGATTGTATTTACATCCTTTGTTATGCCTGTATTCTGCACTGTAAATTTGTAGATTGTATTTACATCCTTTGTTATGCCTGTATTCTGTACTGTAAATTTGTAGATTGTATTTACATCCTTTATGTCTGTATTCTGCACTGTAAATTTGTAGATTGTATTTACATCCTGTATGTCTGTATTCTGCACTGTAAATTTGTAGATTGTATTTACAGCCTTTGTTATGCCTGTATTCTGCACTGTAAATTTGTAGATTGTATTTACATCCTTTGTTATGCCTGTATTCTGCACTGTAAATTTGTAGATTGTATTTACATCCTTTGTTATGCCTTTATTCTGCACTGTAAATTTGTAGATTGTATTTGCATCCTTTGTTATGCCTGTATTCTGCACTGTAAATTTGTAGATTGTATTTGCATCCTTTGTTATGCCTGTATTCTGCACTGTAAATTTGTAGATTGTATTTGCATCCTTTGTTATGCCTGTATTCTGCACTGTAAATGTGTAGATTGTATTTGCATCCTTTGTTATGTCTGTATTCTGCACTGTACATTTGTAGATTGTATTTGCATCCTTTGTTATGTCTGTATTCTGCACTGTAAATTTTAGTGTGATAACCTGTAATGGGTACTGTTAATAGGATTTATTTGTCTCATGTATCCTTAGATGTTATTGTGTTAATTTCATTGTCCTAGCTAGGAGCTTAACTCCCCGGGCCTCTACTGAAAATGGACATGTATCCAGTTAGACTAGCCCGGTCAACAAATAATAAATAAATAAAATAAATAAAAAGCTGAAGAGGCCTCCTGCCTAGGGAGATGGTAGAAAGCATGGGGCCATATTTACTCTTGTCCATCATGTGGAGGACTAGGGATGCCAGGCCTTGTGAGGCATTTTGTTCACTCCTGGTCACTCTAAGTGTATCCCCACCTGTCATTGTAGCCACTTCAGAAGCACACAGTGGGGTCACTTACATGATGCTTGTTAGGCATCCCACTATGTAAATAGGACTTCCATACTGGTCTCCACATTCTAGAATCCTGTGATGGACGTCTGTTCTTTGATTTCTTTCTTCTCTCTTTGTGGCATCCTAAGGTTCAGCCCTGAATTTGGCTGTTCTGACATTTATTATGCAGGGAGACTTGGAAACCCAGTTACCATCCAAGGCAATAGTTCGGGTATGTATGCTTTGCTCCTTCTAGATTTAGCATTGGAGTTCCATGGCCCAGACATGCTGACATCCACTGAAATCAAAATCCTTCTTTGCTAAATTTCACTGCATAAGCTTGCAGGAGACTAGTTAGTTGGTTGTGTGGAATAGAATACATCTTTAGTCTACTAGCCGTCCGTCAGAAGTGGCTCCCTGTCAAAGAGAGGAGAGGTGTGTCCTCCACAAGACAGTACTGACTCTGAAATGGATGAGGGGGATTTCACTTACTTAACTCAAATCCCCCCAACCAGGTTATATCATTTGGTAAGGATATTGTATCATCATGTTTGTGTCAAAAGAATCATCTTCTGAAAGGTGCTCCAGCTGATGAGGGAATCACTGTTAGTGGAGATGGCGTGGTCTGCTTATTACATAAAATGTGCATGGACCTCTAGACTCTGAAGAGCCTAGGTCAGTGGCTTCTTATAGGATTTTAGACCTTTGGGTATGCATTTGAAACAGTGTCACTGGAACTTGATTCACACCTGTCAGTGTTAGAAAGTTTAACAGATTGTGCAGAGGGCCAGACTCCTGTAAATCATTCCATAAGAATCCTGTAGGCAACGTGACACAGCTGTGGTCTCTCTAGATGCAGCTACAGGGTTGAAGAAGACCCTTCCTCTGAATACCTACATGTTTATAATGAAAGTAGGTGTTGCTGTGTTGTACTAGGAAGGACTGCACTGTACTGTTGTAGTTTTCGGGCTTTGAACTGCCAAACCAATATGATAATGTGTCAAGGAGATCCCTTCAAACAAATCGGAGAACTTGGCAGGGAAAATCATAAATGAGGAAGAAAGTTTGCACATTGACCCAGGCAGTCTTCACTGTGAAAAAGCATGCCATCAGTGTGTGCCAATGACTGCATTAATGAGTTGTGGGGGAGTGTGCCCACAGATTCAGTACTACACTATGAGAATTTGGCCTCAGAATTTGGCCACTTCCTGATGATGATGATGATGATGATAAGGGCAGCTGCTGGCTGCCCTACTAGCCAAAATCTGTTGGGTGAACTCTTTCCTAGGATTAATTTAAAAAGAGGAAGGTAATGGAATCTGTAAAACAACTTTTTCCGATACCCAAGTATAGCAGTAGCTGCTCATAGGTTCTTGGGAGTTTACTAGGCTAACGACCACAAGGGCCTTTTTAAGCCTAGCCATGCATCCCAAATCTCTGACATGTTCAGGTACCCTTGATAAGGGTAAGCAGGTTCCCAGGAGATGAACCATTTACAGGTTGCCTGTGTCCGTTACTGATATAGGTGCCAAGCCAGGGATGACTTTCCTGTTCCCCATCCAGTTGTCCAAGTTACGCTTGAATTGGGTTAGGTAGGAACTCTGCTTCATATGGATGGGGAGCCTGTTCCAGAGACTGGGTAGTGTCTGGGATACATATGTCTCTCTCCAGCAGGTCCTGTTTATATCACAAGCACGGTTTAGAATAGGTAATTCTGGTGCTGTTTGTTTTGCTGATATGCAGGTCGTCCATCAGAGTTGGGTCTGACAATTCCCTGTGTGCCAGGCATAAATCTCCCCTCACAGTCAGTCTGTAGGAGACAGAATACAAGGATAGGACCTTGAGGCAGTTTGCGAAGGACATTTTACTTATGCCCTGTATTCTTTTAGTGAAGAACCTCTGCAGACATTCCATTTGTTGGATATGCCTAGTTAGGTGCATATCAAGGGGGGCATTGTACTCAACGGCAGGTATGATGAATGCCGAATACAGTGGAACAATGACTTGTTTGGACCTAGATGCCATACCTTTGTTTATAAGTTGCTCATCATAGAATGATTTCCTCAGTACTGTAGACAAGTGATGGTCAAAGGCTATGTGTGTCCCCCCAAGTCCCTGACTACTGTGTAACTCTAAGGGATGTGTTGTCAATATGATAGTTACCAGGGATTGATGACTTCCCAAAGGATACTATTATGCATTTCTTGACATTTAGTTTTGTTCTATGACTCTGACAGCAGTTGTTTGTCTGTCAACCCCTCCTGGAGAACATTTATGACAGTGTGAGATTCAGTGACAGCTGCTAATTAGCAATCATCTGCAAATTTAGTCAGACAGAGACCACTGACATTGGCCTTAACGTCTGAGAAATAAATGCCAAAAATCAGTGGTCCAAGGACTGATCCCTGAGTTACTATACTTGTGACTGGCCTCTTTATAGAGGTGAACTCCCCAGTTTTAACTTCCTGGGTCCTGTCTGTGTGTCATTTGACTATCCACCAGGTGACATACGGGTTTGTACCTAACCTCTTGAGTTTGTCAACAATGCCAGAGCGGGGTATTGTGTCAAATGCCTTTGCCAGGTGAAGAAAGGCAATGTGAACCATTTTGCCCTCCTCTGTTGCTTTGGTGGCTTTCTCAAAGAAGTCCACCAGGTTGAGTAGGCATGACCTACCTTTGATGAAACGAAACTAAGTTTAGTCCAGTGCTTGAAGTTTACTATATCATTATTGATCATTTCCACGATAATTCTTTCCATAGCTTTGCATATAAGACTTGTGAGACTTAATGGGTCTGTAGTTTCCAGGATCTGTAGATGGCCTACCTTTGTGCAGAGGGATGAATGTTGCTGTTCCCCATTCATGAGGCACGAAGCCTGTTTGGAGGGTACAGTTAAATACCAATTCCAAAGGCCCTGATAGGTCATGTTTCATGCCATTTAGAAGGCATCCTGAAATATTGTCTGGGCCCATTGATGCGGTGTTCTTGACGTTAGAGAGAGCATTAAGGACCTGCTCCCTAGTGACAGTAGGGGCAGTTACATCTCATGGTATCTCCTGAGGGAAGGTTGAGGGGGAGAGAGAGGAGTAAAGTTGGAGGAGAATTTGTCGACCAGTAGATTTGCTATATATACTGGCCCAGTATAAGTGGTTGCATTTACAATGAGCTCTGCACATAATTGTGTATTGCCTTTGAGGTTGTGGACATAGCTAAAGAATGCCCTGTGGCTGTCTTTGGCCTGGGAGGCCAAATTTACCTGAAATTTGGCTTTGGTAGACTTTATTGCCCTCCAAGTTGTTTGTTTAGTTTGATGAGGATGCTTTCATCCTGCTGGGTGCTCCACCTCCTAATATTTGCCATGATTTTCTTCCTCCAGTTATACAGCCTATTGATTATATGATTCCATCAGGGCGGCTTGTTTTTTAATTAGTTCTGTATTTCTTCCTGGTGGGGACAGCTGCCTCTGTGCAGCTATTAACATGCTTGTGTAGGGTTTCTGTGAACAGTTTTGCATAGGCAGCAGTGTTCTCAGGGTTTTTGAGTGCTTCAAATTTTGCCAGGTTATCACTTAATAGCAGAAAGTTAGCCTTAGTCATTCCTGAATATTCCAGGGTTAGCTGGGGGCCCAGGTTTTCTGACCTTATCAGAAAGGAAATTACACTAGAGGGTGTGCAACACTCTCCCATATTAGTGAGGACCAGATCCAGTATGGTTACACCCCTGGTTGGAGTATTTACTGTCTGTTCCAGGGAGTTTGTGTTTACAAAATCCAGGAATTTCTGTGCATGTACATTTGTCATATAGGATTCACAGTTAATAGTGGAGTAATTAAAGTTGCCCATGGATATGGTATTGGGTTGGATGGTTAGTGTTTCTAATAAGTTTAAATACATGGTATGGGTTTCCTGGGTCATAAAGGGGAACCTATAGCCTGCAAGGAAGGTATTGGCTTTTGCCTATGGTGATTTGAACATGGAGCAGCTCAAGTGCATTGTCCTGTTTGACCAACCTTGAGATGTATTTATTTTTTATGTAAATTGAGACACCTCCGCCTTTAGTCTCTGTCTGTGTAGTAGCTGGTCTAAATGTGTGAAAGGCATTATAACCTTGCACTGTTGATGTGCTGTCTGCAGCTTTAAACCATATCTCAGTGACTGTGTAGTTATCGACATTTTCTAGGGTGAAAAGAGCTTCTAGGGAGTAGAATTTTTTGTTTAGGCTCCTAGCATTGAGCAGTAATACCATTAAATTTTTTTGAAAGCAACAGTTTTGATTTGCTGTGTGGGAAGTACTTTCACTTTGGCATTGGCTAAAAAGGCACTATGGGTAAGGCAATGTTTTAGCTTATATTCGAAAGCCTAGAGGGGAGAGGTGCAGACCATCCCCGGTAATGCAGTGGGGTCTGTTGGCCATCTTCTTCCATGCTGACAAATTGTGGCATCATCCTTGGAGAAGGTAAAATGCTGCTCAATGCTAGACTCATATCAGCCTGAGACACATTCCAAGAGCTCCATGGTGTCTTTCTTCATATAGTCTAGGGAGGTATGTCTCTGGTTATTTATACCCATGTGGACTATGAGTCATACTGTTACTTGTGGTCCAATGATCTGAGTGTGTGTAATGTGGCAGATCCTAGCCCTTGATAAACAACTGACTGTGCCTTTCTCCTTTTTCAGCCTGGTGAGAGGGACATCAGTGTGTCTCACAATGGAATCTCCAGTGACCAGAATGTTGGATTGTATAGTGGCTTGTCTTATGGGCTTAGAAGTATCCACTAATTTTATAGAAAACAAATGAAGGCAGGGCAGTTTAAACAGAGTACAGCCTTCTGAAAGAGATAACCATGGTGGTACATGGGGCTAAGAACGAAATGTGGGAGGCAGCAAGACAACGGTAGAGGGGAACAAAGTGCCCTCCCTGTCAAGAAGGCCAGTAACTGGCTACACTGTTGTAAATTCATCCTCCTCCACCAAAGGCCTCTCCACATATCTTGGAAAGATGCATCTTCTTTTGCAAGGAAAACTGATTTCTAGCAACAGCCATTAAATAGGGAAGGAAGGTTAAAAGATTACAAGACAACGTTAAAAGGCCTTCCTGCTTTCTGTGGTGTGCCTCTCACCTACCCTGATCAGAAGGCACTAGCAAAACCTAACCTTATCCAGTTACCAAGGTACTGAGGTTCAGCTTGAGAAAGGGTCTCGAGAGGACCAAGGGAAGTCCGTTTTACTGAAAGCTCTTCCTGCTTTCAGTAAGATTAAAAAAAAGTCTCAGCCAACCCATCCCGGATTCACCTTGAGTGAAGTAATTCCTAAACCTGGCCAAGTTCAGAATGCTAACTCCACCAGCCGTACACTTCTGGTATTTCCAAAAGGACTATTACATCACCCTTGATGTCAGAGCTGCTCCTTTTACTCATTACATCACCATTGATGTCAGAGCTGCTCCTTTTACTCATTACATCACCCTTGCTGTCAGAGCTGCTCCTTTTACTCATTACATCACCCTTGCTGTCAGAGCTGCTCCTTTTACTCATTACATCATCCTTGATGTCAGAGCTGCTCCTTTTACTCATTACATCACCCTTGATGTCAGAGCTGCTCCTTTTACTCATTACATCACCCTTGATGTCAGAGCTGCTCCTTTTACTCATTACATCACCCTTGATGTCAGAGCTGCTCCTTTTACTCATTACATCACCCTTGATGTCAGAGCTGCTCCTTTTACTCATTTCTCTCCGTAAACAGTTTCTGACATTCACACCAGGCTAGGAGCAATTTTACCTTCTTGTCCTTTGGTCTCTTCACTGTCAGTGGTGTTTACCATATGCTTGTCCCTAGTATTTACCCATCTCAGAATGTTTCACCTCTCTGGATGACTTTCTGATTCATTTTTTCCAGTAATAAAACTGTTCACAAAAATGTAGATTAATGTCAAAATGAAGTCCACATTATTGTGAATACACATATATGCACCATTTAATATGCAAATTCATTCTAAAGCTGTAGATCTGATACTTTCTAAAGGTTAGTGGTAATCCTTCCACAGTATATTACCTGTTCATGGCATGCAGTTGTATGTAGTGTGAACAGAAATTGAATCCCCTTGCTGTACTAACTGAAGGAAAACATCATGCAGTGTCTGAGTTACAAATGATAATATATACGCTCTAACATGGAGAAGCCTTATAACAGAATAACATACCAACAGTTAGATAACTATGACATTAGTTAACCTAGAATGTGATGGCAGATTGAAGGGCCACATTAAGCTGGACTGTGATCTAGGAAATTTGACATGGCAGTTCTAGTATTACTTGCAAGGTATGTATAAATCAACCGTCTAATATTACCCACACAGTATACATAAATCAGTCCTCTAGTATTACCTGCAAGGTATACATAGGTCATCCTTCTAGTATTACCTGCATGGTATACTTTGATCAACCCGCTAGTATTATCTGCAAGGTATATGTAAATCAACCCTCTAGCATTACTGCAAAGTGTAAGTAAACCAACCCTGTAGCATTAACTGCAGAGTAATGCATAGATCATCCCTGTAGTATAACCTGCAAGATATGCATAGATCATCCGTCTAGTATTACCTGCAAGGTGTATGTAGATCCACCCTCTAGTACTGCCTGTAGTGTTATTTGCATGGTGTGCATAGATCAGTCCTGTAGTTTAGTCGTTAAATTCTGTTGTAGCAGCATTGATGATAAAAAAAAAATGAGCCTTATTCATCCCACAGCCTTTTCGCAGTGCTGTGGTCAGACCATTATTCCAGACTGTGGAACACTTTTAGGAAATACCCTGCTCATTCAGTCAGTTTTGTCCATTGTTTGAAGGTTGTCGTCAGAAGATTAGAGGTCATTTCTGTAATCTATAACAAAGTTTTTTTTTCAAGGTGGGATTCCCAGTACCCACAAATGTACAAATCTTGTGTGTGGCAAATGGATTCTTGTATTCTATTGGATGTTTTCATTAAGACCATAGTGGTCTGACTTTCAAACATTCCTTTAAACTAGCCAACTACCTACATATGATATGGGAAAATTCCTTCCTCTCCTACAATTTAACTCAGTCCTTAGGTTTCTTTTCTCCCTGCAATACGGTTCCAATATTGTGTAGGTACCAGAAACTTGCTTGTACTTTTTAAAACATTCATTTCCTTGCCTTGGAATCAAAGGAAGGGGAAAGCCCATCTGCTTTTGATTTTAAGCTTAACGTCTTGCATACTTTGCAGAGGAATTTGTCTCTGCCTGCATGACGTACTGTAGACGGAGAAATCTGTAGTTTATCGTGTCAGGTACTGCTATCTGTCTTAGACGAGCAATTAATTCTGCTAATGTCGGAAGCAAAACAGCTGCTATTTAAAAAAAAAAGACTGTATAACTGTTTTCCACTGTTTTACTGCAAATAGGAGATTTAACACTCTCCTTTCATAGCCAAACAAAGCAATAAGGTCAGTGAGGGGTTCAAAGGCAGTTGTCAACTACTCTGACAAATTTACATATGCAGTATCACAGTACTGAAATACTAATGCTTACATGTTTTTATTTATAGTAGTTTATATGGTAAGATAACTTAAATGTAGTATCAAAGATTACTATGACACTTAGAGAAAAGTTAAAAATATTTTTTCATGCAAGTATCAACACATTTATTATTTTCAAGCCCTCCCCCCCCCCACACACACACACACACATACACATTTATACACACACACACACATACACATTTATACACACACATACACATTTATACACACACACACATATATTTATACACACACACACACATATTTATACACACACACACACTTATATTTATACACACACACATATATTTATACACACACACACACATATTTACACACACACACACAAACACATATATTTATATACACACACACACATATTTATACACACACACACACATATTTATAGACACACACACACACATATTTTATACACACACACACAAACACACACATTTATACACACACACACAAACACACACATTTACACACACACACATTTACACACACACACACACACACACATTTATACACACACACACACATATTTATACACACACACACATATTTATACACACACACACATTTATACACACACACACATTTACACACACACACACACACACACACACACACACACACACACACACACACACACACACACACACACACACACACACACACACACACACACACACACACACACACACACACACACACACACACATACACACACACACACCAGGACAGAACTGCAGAGAGAAGGGTGGCACCCATCACGTAGGTGCACTAATAGTGCTCATAAAAATGTCTTTATTTTTATTTTACATTTGTTAACCGGAAAGTCCGACTGGACACAAGTCCTTTTTCAGCGGAGGCCCAGGGAGAAAAGCTCCACGTAAAAGTAAGCTACTACATCACAGATGCAATTAGAATATAACAAACACAGTAAAAGCGCAGTTAAATATACAGTGAGAGACGCATGGTGTAATTAATCATAGCACTAGATATCATTTGTGTTTATATGTACAGTTAGTAAGATTGAATCCAATGTAGTATCAGCATTAGGAACAGGTCGGTTAGTCAGGACCCATATGTGGCCATATCCAGTTTTTGGATAGGTGAGTTTTTAGTAAAGATTTAACGTGAGGAAAGGTTGTGGTGGATATTATACTGGGAGGTAATGTAGTCCAGATTTTAGCTATACAGTTGGAGAAGAGGGATTCCCCAGCCTGATTATTGGCTGTGGAGACTTTTATCAGGGATTTATTATGGATCGTAAAGTTCTGGTACTGGAGTATGGTTGTAGTAGATTTTGCAGGGCAGGTGTCTTTTCTTTCTGATGGAGTAATTTGTGGGCCATTAGTTGTATGTAAAGTAGGAGTTGAGGAAACTCAAGGCAGTTGAGCTGTCTGAGGGCTCTATAGTGATGAGACCTGGAGTTTGACTTGGTTGCAAATCCAGCGATTTTATTATAACATGGTTCAAGTTTTGCAAGGTCAGATTTCCTTAGGTTGGTGAGAGTAGGTGATGCTTAGAGTAGGGTTGAGATAAAGTGTGTTTGAGCTGTTGTGGCTTTTGTGTTGTTTGTGAGGTAAAGTTTATTCCTATACAGAGTACCTATTATGTATTTATTTATTAATTACATTTGTTGACAAGATATGTCCAACTGGGCCAGGGGCCCATTTTCAGCGGGGAACTGGGGAGAAAAGCTCCACATTAGTACAACACAACAAAACAAGCAATAATACAGTGCAAGTAGTAGTACAATAGCAAGCAAGTATAACAGTACAGGAAATAGTACAATGCAAGTACTGGGTATTTTTATCTACTAAACAGAATAAGATAAGGAGGATAGAATTTCAGATGAGGAGAGTAATAGAATTGGGCAAGTAATTAACCTGCAATTAATTAACCTATTTTTTGTGTACTTTTTATGGTTTGAGATATGTGGAAATTACATCTCATGTTATTGTCTATTTCAACTCCTAATAGCTTATTATGGACAGTGGGAGAGATTCTGGTTTTGTTGACAGATTCGGTAGTGAATCAAGAGGGAGCTGTTGTAGTTTTGGTCAGATGAAATAGTACAAGTTTCATTTTGTTGGGGTTCAGGATGAGATGGTAGTTTGTTAGCCGGGTTTCGATTGCAGAAAAGGAGTTTTGGGTGACCACTTGTAATTCGTGAATAGTAGGGGCAGCACAAGTTACTGTGGAGTCATCGGCATACTGAATTAGGGATGCTTGTGGGACTGAGGTGTGGAGGTTTTTGTTGCGTCTTTCGGGTCGCCACAGCGGAACTCCGGTCCGCTGATGTTTGGTAGTGGATTTTTACGTGCCGTGTTACCAGCCCTGATGCATAACCTTCAGCGAAGGCACGCACATT